>NC_057420.1:5896737-6113008 GCF_019320065.1 Cervus canadensis
CCCATGTCATTTATGAAATTTTCAGTTCAATTATCAAGATGCCCTCTTCCATTATGTCTATTTCAAATGTGTTAAATCTGCATGTAATCTTCCTATAGGATCTCAAAAATTCTATATATTTCAAATATGAAAATAGGAGCTTACATTTTCCTACATGCAAAATGGACTATTCCCTTTTATCATTGCTGAGAATCTGGTGGGCAATTTCCTAAGAGGTATATGGAATTCTCCATATTGCTTTTATAAAAAATCTGAACTAAAATGTTTATATATTGAATAGAAAATTATTTCTAATTCATGTGTGAAAAGCTGGATGTTAGATTTCCTTTCTTAAATATAAAAGGATCTATAATTTTTTTCTGAAAATGTGAGAGCTCATTGTTCTTGCAGAGGTTTGCTATTTTCTATTTTTCACATAGGACAAACTGAATGCTGATTTTTTGGACATAAACTATGCATTGCTCAGGTTTTCAGATGAAATATGGATATGACTTTGTTTTTATTAAATATGGAGCTCTCTATATTTCAAATAATAAATAAATAAATGGAGGCACTCTATCCAGTGAAAAATATGGGATTCTGTATTGTTCACATCTAAAAAACAGTGGAGGATTTATTGATGCTTATTTTGGAATTCTCTATATTTCACATACATGTGGTCATGGATGAAAATTCTGTCATTGCACTGCTGCCTATTGTACATTACATCTATGAAACCAGGGGTATAGATTTAGCTACATGTATTAGGATATTCTCTCAGAATTACAAAGTATACCATTGACTCAGTATTTGTACAAGAAAGAAGAACTCATATTTCACATACGAACATCATAATGCATATTTGGTTTATTTAAATAGGAAAAACTCAATATTAAGCAAATCAACACCTGTTCAGATTTTCCTACAAGAGTTTTCGATTTCTCCATATTTTACATATAAAATTCTGAATGAATATAATCCTTTATAAAATTTCAGAGTCTCCATGTTTCATCTACAAAGGTCTGGCTAAAGATTCTCACAGGTAAAGTACATATTTATTTCTAGATATCATAGAAGAATGTATATGACAATATTCCAAAATGAACGGTAGAATTCTTGATATTTCACATTAGAAAACCAGCATGTTTCCCTCTGAGAAATTGGGAATTCTCTGTTTCAGGGCTACCCAGGTGGACACAGATGTTCCTAAACACATTATTGAATTTCTTATATTTCACAGAGAAGCTCAGGGTTACATAATTTAAACATAAAGAGGAAAAAAAAAGAAAAAAAAAAAAAAAAACATAAAGAGGTAAAATTTTCACATCTCACCTACAAATTGTGGGTGTTTATTTTCCTTACTTAAATCAGGAATTACCTATATGTCACATAGGAAAATGAGGGCACAGACTTAACACATGAATTTTGAAATTCTTTATGTTAGTATATTCAATATGACCATTGTTTACTTCACATATGAAAATTCGCTTCCAGATACTCTTCCATGAATTATGCATTTGTGTACAAACATGAAATACCATGTGCAAATTTTTGTATACAAATCTTCATTGTCTGTTATTATTTGTTCTCTGATTTTCCTAATAAAAGTTTGAATTGGCTGTTTCACATATAAAAATCTCAACAGATATTTTCCAACAGGGAATAGAATTCTATATATTTCACATGTAGAAAAGCAAATAATATGTTCTTTATATTTTGGCATTGTGTATGAAGTCCATGTCACTTACATAATTGTGCGTGTAGGTTTCGGCAGAAAGTCTGTAATTTTCTTTATATCAAATATGAAAATCTGTACATAGTTTTTCTTACCTGAATGCCAAAATTCTATGTATATTAAATATGAACTTACTTTTCCTGCAGAACTGTTCTGCAGATCATTGAGGAATATCTGGATGTGTAGATTATCCTAAGTGATATATGCAGTGCTATTGCTTTTATCAAAACCTGAACTCAGGTGTTCATTTATTTAAAAAATAATTCCTTCTACTTTACGTGTGACTATCTTTATGCCAAGTTTTCTTCATGAAACTCTTTTGAACTTATGCATACAAATGTGGGAGGTAACGAAAGAGTCAATTCTTAGGCAGGTTGATAAGAAGTACAGGGACCTCAAGGAGAGAGATGTCTACAGTTCTCAAGGAGGAAGAAGGGACAAACTTCTTTTTTTCCCCTCTACACTCCTTGGTCTTAGTCACATAAAACATTATTATCTTTAAACCTTGAACTGATTATTACACAACAAACAACTCAATTTAAACTCTGTACTAAGGATTATATAACAACAATGTATCCTGCTTGAGGACAGTTTCTCCTTCCTGAAAGCTTTCTGGCTAATCCTGTTATCTTAAAATGTAAATTATGGGAGTGGGTCTAGAAAGATATTTACAACCTCCAGGCATTCTTTTGATTCATTGTAATAATGAATTAAAAAGTATGTAACACCCTAAAAAGTATGTAACACAAGTGAGGATATACTCTTTCTGTCCCCTTCTGATCTCTATGTCAGAAACTTTCTCTATCTCTTTTATACTTAAACAAACAAACAAACACTGAGGGATCAAGCCTCGTCTTTAGTCCCGGATTGAATTCTTCTCCTCTGGAGGCCAAGAATCCAAACGTCTTTTATGTAACTTCTTTCAGTAACTTTTTTTGGTGAAAGTCATAATTTTCTGTTTTTCTCAGAAGACATTCTGAAGGCTGTTTTATAGGCATAATATATGCAATTCTCAATATTTCAATAAAGAAATTATGTATGCTATTTTTTGGTAATGATATGTGAAGTATTATTTTAGAAACAAAAATGTTGCCGAGGACCTTCCTATGTTAAATATGGGAAAAAAATTCTATGTAGTTCATATATAGAACTGGGGACAAATTTGTCTATGTTAATTATGCAATTGTGTTTACTTCTCCAATGAAAGCATGAAATAAATATTGGTTATGTATTAAGAAATCCTGTGTATTGCATCTGTGCAAACCCAAGTATTCTTTTCCTATATATCATAGGTTCTGTAGGAATTAAAAGAATGTCATCGGCAAGAAATTTCTACAAGAAATAAGAAATCCAGACATTTCATATACGAAAATCAGAGGGCACCTTTGCTTACCTGAATTACTGAACATTTTATATTTTGCAAATACACATTAGAGCCCAGAATTTCTTAAGGATATTTGGGAATTTTACATTTCACATAGAAAAATCTGAGCAAAGATGATCCTTTATGAAATATAAAACTCACTGTCTTTCACAAAGACTTCTAACCAAAAGTTTTCGTATGTTAAATGCACAATTTTATGACCATAACATAGAAAAACCTTGATGCATGGGTGCAATGGGATGACCCAGAGGAATGGGATGGTAAGGAAGATGGGAGGAGGGTTCAGGATGGGGAACACAAGTACACCCATGGCTGATTCATGTCAATGTATGGCAAAACCACTGCACTATTATAAAGTAATTAGTCTCCAATTAAAATAAACAAATAAAAAGAAAAGAAAAAAAGAAAAACCTTGACACAGATCC
This sequence comes from Cervus canadensis, assembly GCF_019320065.1. Lineage (NCBI taxonomy): Eukaryota > Metazoa > Chordata > Mammalia > Artiodactyla > Cervidae > Cervus > Cervus canadensis. The sequence continues at coordinate 5,900,261 of NC_057420.1, forward strand.
TCCAAAACAAACTGTGGAATCCTCAATATTTCACAGTTGTAAAGCAATGTATTTACTTATGAGAAATTAAGAATTCCGTATATTTTCGTATGTCCACAAATACACCATTTGTTTGTTTTTTGTTTTTTAAAGTACATTATTGAATGCCTTACATGTCATATATGAATGTTATGGTTCTGACATTTAATGAAGATGGGGATGTTTTTAATATTTAACTTATAAAAATGTTCATGTTTATTTTCCTTCATGAAACATAACATGAAAAAGTGAAAGCACAGATTTTACCCACATGATTTGTGAAATTCTTTATTTTCAAAATGTCCTAACATTAATAAAGAAAAAAGTCACAAAGAATAGAGCAGAAGAAAAAGGAAAAAAAAAAAAAAGATGAAAACAATAGCAAAGTCAGTAACACTAAAAAGGGGCTCTCAGTTCAGTTCAGTTCAGTTCAGTCGCTCAGTCGTGTCTGACTCTTTGCGACCCCATGAATCACAGCATGCCAGGCCTCCCTGTGCATTACCAACACCCGAGTCTACCCAAGCCCATGTCCATCGAGTCAGTGATGCCATCCAACCATCTCATCCTCTGTCATCCCCTTCTCCTGCCCCATATCCCTTCCAGCATCAGGGACTTTTTCAACGAGTTAACTCTTCGCATAAGGTAACCAAAATATTGGAGTTTCAGCTTCAGCACCAGTCCTTCCAATGAACACCCAGGGCTGATCTTCTTTAGGATGGACTGGTTGGATCTCCTTGCAAACCAAGAGATTCTCAGGAGTCTTCTCCAACATTACAGTTCAAAAGCGTCAATTCTTCGGTGCTCAGCTTTCTTCCCTGTCCAGTTCTCACATCCATACATGACCACTGGAAAAACCATAGCCTTGACTAGACAGACCTTTGTTGGCAAAGTAATGTCTTTGCTTTTTAATATGCTCTCTATGTTGGTCATAACTTTCCTTCCAAGAGTAAGCGTCTTTTAATTGCATCACTGCAATCACCATCTGCAGTGATTTTGGAGCCCCCAAAAATGAAGTCTGACAGTTTCCACTTTTCCCTATCTATGTCCCGTGAAGTGATGGGACCAGAGGCCATGATCTTAGTCTTCTGAATGTTGAGATTTAAGCCAACTTTTTGACTCTCCTCTTGGACTTTCATCAAGACGCTTTTTAGGTCCTCTTCACTTTCTGCCGTAAGGGTGGTGTCATCTGCATATCTGAGGTTATTGATATTTCTCCCGGCAATCTTGATTCCAGCTTGTGCTTCTTCCAGTCCAGCGTTTCTCATTATGTAGTCTACATATAAGTTAAATAAGCAGGGTGACAATATACAGCCTTGATGAACTCCTTTTCCTATTTGGATCCAGTCTGTTTTTCCATGTTCAGTTCTAACTGTTGCTTCCTAACCTGTGTATAGGTTTCTCAAGAGGCAGGTCAGGTCGTCTGGTATTCCCATCTCTCTTAGAATTTTCCACAGTAAAAAGGGGCAGTAGAAGAGCACAAACAAATTAGATAAATCACGAGTCAGACTCACGAAGGAATAAAGGGAGAACACAGAAATCAATATAATTAGATATAACTGATACCACAGAAATAACAAAGAATCTTTATAGACTACAACAAAAACTATAAGCCAATAAAATGTAGAATCAGAAGGCCACGGAAACTTCTTGGAAAATCAACTAAGATGAAACAGAAAATATGAACACAGTGATTACTAATAATGAAACACTAATAATGAAACACTAATAAACACTAATAATGACAGTGTGTTGAAAATTTTATAGTTAACTATAAGGGCCAGATGGCTTCAGGGGCAAGATTTATGAACCATTCAGGGAAGTGTTAACAGCTACATTTCTGAAATTCTTCTGAGATACTGCAGTGGAAGTAAAACCCTCAAACTCATCCTACAAGGTCACTATCATCCTGATAACAAAACCAAAGTTAATACAGAAAATTACAATTACTGACCAATATCACACGGATGAAAATGGATGCAAAACTCCTCAACAAAATACTAGTAAAAGAACCCAACAACACTTTAAAATATTAAACACAATTATTAAGTGGTGTTTATCCCAGATATGACAACATTCTTCAGGAGCTGCATATTAATATATATTGAAGGATTAAAACCATAGGATCACCTCAAAAGATGCTGAAAAACCCTTTTATAGAATTCAACATGCATTTTTTTTCCATTTATTTTTATTAGTTGGAGGCTAATTACTTTACAATATTGTAGTGGTTTTTGTCATACACTGACATGAATCAGCCATGGATTTGTGATTAAAAAAAAAAAAAATCTCTCCAGAAACTGAGCATAGCAATAGCTACTTCAAAGTATTAAAGGCACACAATTCAAAATTACAATACCTACTATTCTGAATGGCCATCAGTATAAAATTCTACAAGAGAGGATTTCCCTGGAGGTCCAGTGACTGAGACAGAATGGTCCCGATGCAGGGGTCCCAGGTTTGGACCCTGGGTTCTGGGTTCTGTCTGGTCAGGGAACCAGACACCACATGCAGCAAATAAGGCCTGATGCAACCAAGTAAAGAAATAAATTATATAATCTTAAGATAATAAATGAAGGAGATGGTGTGGAGAAACGGGAATCCACTGTTGTTAGCAGTGTAAATAAATAACACTGTGATGCATAACCATAGCAAGTTCTTTAGAAACTTAGGAATAAAATTACCATACAACCCAACAAACCCACTATTTGGAATATACCCAGAGGAAACCAGAATTGAAAAAGATAGTATCCATTTCAACAACGTTAACAGTAGCCAAGATAGGGAGGCAAGCCAGGTGTTCAAATATCATGGAATGGATAAAGAATTTGTGGCACATATATTGGATAGGAAGTTACTCATTCATAAAAGGAACACAACTGGATGACTTGTAGAGATATGGATAGAACTTGAGCCTATTGTACAGAATGAAGTAATTCAGAAAGAGAAAGATCAATATTCTTTATTAATGCACATAAGTTAAATCTAGGAAAATAATAATGAAGAACCCATTTGGAGGGCGGGAAAAGAAATGCAGAGGTAGAGAACAAACTTCTGGACACAGAGGGGAAAGGAGAGAGTGAATGAATTGAGCAAGATGCACTGACAAATGTATAATACCAAGTATGAAGTAGACAACTAGTGAAAAGATGTTCAGTGCTCTGGGGTGCCCTGGAGAAGTTGGTTGTGGGGTAGGAGAGGAGGTTCAAGAAGGAGGTGGGTGATCAAAAGGGGGGGCTTATCTCTATATACCAATAGCTTACTTACATTGTAGTATAGCAGAAACTAACAATATTGTAAATCAATTATATTCCAATTTGATATTATTTTTTAAATTGAAAAAGAAAATCAGTCCTTGGCCAACTTGAGCAACTGACAAGAAAGACATCACAGTGCATATGTCAAGTAAAATACATACCAAAGACCACTTTAGTAGGTATTGAGAAAACAAAAAGCAAAAAATTCAAATGCAGAGTTAAATTAGCCAGAATAAATTTAGACTGTAGACATAAGGATACCTTCACTTGATTCATTGTCATTGTTCCTAAAAGTGGTGCCAATTGATGTCACCAGTTTATGGAAACATGCATTCATTCAAATTTTAATAAATACTGGTAAACTTTCAACAATCAAAATGATGCTAAGTAGGAATTTGTAAATGTATGCTGAAAGCTGCGATTCAACTCAAGAATCACTTATTTGGAAATTCTAGAATATGTGCTACTGACTGGGAAAAATTCACAGCCTAAAGGTTGAGAATTTTGTTTTATTCAGCAAGAGTTTTATCCTGAGGAGGATTTAATCCTGAGGATCAACTTCCCAAGTATTTCTGTAAGACCACTCTGAAGAGTGAAAGGAGGAATCAGGATGGATAGAACTTTTGTAACAATGCTTAGGTAGGTAGAATGTCAAAAATTATGTCTAATTAAAGAACATCTGGACATCTCAAGTGAATGGATTTAATCTTTTCTACCTATGAGAAAATGAAAGAACTTGGCCTCCTTGAAATAATTCCTTCAATAGGCACCTTAACCAGGGCCAGTATACTTGAGACTTTTCTGTCTCAAGTCACTTCTGGACACAAAATTGGTGGCAGCTGTGTAAACTGAGGGCTTTACGGTGGGCAACCTTATTTCATACAGACACCTGTCAGGGTTCACCTTCAAGTATTTCTTCAAGAGTTTTGACTCGATGACTGCAGCTTTTTTTGCTTACTGTTATGGTTGGCAACATTCTTTTTTTTTTTTTTTTTTTTTTTACTTTTTTTTTGGGGTGGGGGTTGTCATACATTTATATGAATCAGACCTAGATTTACACGTATTCCCCATCCTGACCCCCGGTCCCACCTCCCTCTCCACCCGATTCCTCTGGGTCTTCCCAGTGCGCCAGGCCCAAGCACTTGTCTCATGCATCCCACCTGGGCTGGTGATCTGTTTCACCATAGATAGTATACATGCTGTTCTTTTCAAATATCCCACCCTCACCTTCTCCCACAGAGTTCAAAAGTCTGATCTGTATTTCTCTGTCTCTTTTCTGTTTTGCATATAGGGTTATCCTTACCATCTTTTAAAATTCCATATATATGTGTTAGTATGCTGTAATGTGCTTTATCTTTCTGGCTTACCTCACTCTGTATAAGCGGCTCCAGTTTCATCCATCTCATTAGGACTGATTCAAATGAATTCCTTTTAACGGCTGAGTAATATTCCATGGTATATATGTACCACAGCTTCCTTATCCATTCGCCTGCTGATGGGCATCTAGGTTGCTTCCATGTCCTGGCTATTATAAACGGTGCTGCGATGAACATTGGGGTGCACGTGTCTCTTTCAGATGTGGTTTCCTCAGTGTGTATGCCCAGAAGTGGGATTGCTGGGTCATATGGCAGTTCTATTTCCAGTTTTTTAAGAAATCTCCACACCGTTTTCCATAGCGGCTGTACTAGTTTGCATTCCCACCAACAGTGTAAGAGGGTTCCCTTGTCTCCACACCCTCTCCAGCATTGATTGCTTGTAGACTTTGGATAGCAGCCATCTTGACTGGCGTGTAATGGTACCTCATTGTGGTTTTGATTTGCATTTCTCTAATAATGAGTGATGTTGAGCATCTTTTCATGTGTTTGTTAGCCATCTGTATGTCTTCTTTGGAGAAATGTCTGTTTAGTTCTTTGGCCCATTTTTTGATTGGGTCATTTATTTTTCTGGAATCGAGCTGCAGGAGTTGCTTGTATATTTTTGAGATTAATCCTTTGTCTGTTTCTTCATTTGCTATTATTTTCTCCCAATTTGAGGGCTGTCTTTTCACCTTACTTATAGTTTCCTTTGTAGTGCAAAAGCTTTTAAGTTTCATTAGGTCCCATTTGTTTAGTTTTGCTTTTATTTCCAATATTCTGGGAGGTGGGTCATAGAGGATCTTGCTGTGATTTATGTTGGAGAGTGTTTTGCCTATGTTCTCCTCTAGGAGTTTTATAGTTTCTGGTCTTACATTTGGATCTTTAATCCATTTTGAGTTTATTTTTGTGTATGGTGTTAGAAAGTGTTCTAGTTTCATTCTTTTACAAGTGGTTGACCAGTTGTTAAAGAGGTTGTCTTTTTTCCATTGTCTATCCTCGCCTCCTTTGTCAAAGATAAGGTGTCCGTAGGTTCGTGGATTTGTCTCTGGGCTTTCTATTCTATTCAAGTGATCTATATTTCTGTCTTTGTGCCAGTACCATACTGTCTTGATGACTGTGGCTTTGTAGTAGCGTCTGAAGTCAGGCAGGTTGATTCCTCCAGTTCCATTCTTCTTTCTCAAGATTATTTTGGCTATTCGAGGTTTTTTGTATTTCCATACAAATTGTGAAATTCTTTGGTCTAGTTCTGTGAAAAATACCGTTTGTAGCTTGATAGGGATTGCATTGAATCTATAGACTGCTTTGGGTAGAATAGCCATTTTGACAATATTGATTCTTCCAATCCATGAACACGGTATGTTTCTCCATCTGTTTGTGTCCTCTTTGATTTCTTTCATCAGTGTTTTATAGTTTTCTATGTATAGGTCTTTTGTTTCTTTAGGTAGATATACTCCTAATTATTTTATTCTTTTTGTTGCAGTGGTGAACGGTATTGTTTCCTTAATTTGTCTTTCTGTTTTTTCATTTTTAGTATATAGGAATGCAAGGGATTTCTGTGTGTTAATTTTATATCCTGCAACTTTACTATATTAATTGATTATCTCTAGTAATTTTCTGATAGAGTCTTTAGGGTTTTCTATGTAGAGGATCATGTCATCTGCAATCAGTGAGAGTTTCACTTCTTCTTTTCCTATCTGGATTCCTTTTAGTTGTTTTTCTGCTCTGATTGCTGTGGCCAAAACTTCCAACACTATGTTGAATAGTAGTGGTGAGAGTGGGCACCCTTGTCTTGTTCCTGATTTCAGGGGAAATGCTTTCAATTTTTCACCATTGAGGGTGATGCTTGCTGTGGGTTTGTCATATATAGCTTTTATTATGTTGAGGTATGTTCCTTCTATTCCTGCTTTTTGGAGAGTTTTAATCATAAATGAGTGTTGAATTTTGTCAAAGGCTTTCTCTGCATCTATTGAGATAATCATATGGTTTTTATCTTTCAATTTGTTAATGTGGTGTATTACATTGATTGATTTGCAGATATTAAAGAATCCTTGCATTCCTGGGATAAAGCCCACTTGGTCATGGTGAATGATTTTTTTAATATGTTGTTAGATTCTGTTTGCTAGAATTTTGTTAAGGATTTTTGCATCGATGTTCATCAGTGATATTGGCCTGTAGTTTTCTTTTCTTGTGGCATCTTTGTCTAGTTTTAAAATTAGGGTGATGGTGGCCTCATAGAATGAGTTTGGAAGCTTACCTTCATCTGCAATTTTCTGGAAGAGTTAGAGTAAGATAGGTGTTAGCTCTTCTCTAAATTTTTGGTAGAATTCAGCTGTGAAGCCATCTGGTCCTGGGCTTTTGTTTTCTGGAAGATTTTTGATTACAGTTTCGATTTCCTTGCTTGTGATGGGTCTGTTAAGATCTTCTATTTCTTCCTGGTTCAGTTTTGGAAAGTTATACTTTTCTAAGAATTTGTCCATTTCATCCAAGTTGTCCATTTTATTGGCATAGAGCTGCTGGTAGTAGTCTCTTATGATCCTTTGTATTTCCGTGTTGTCTGTTGTGATCTCTCCATTTTCATTTCTAATTTTGTTAATTTGGTTCTTCTCTCTTTGTTTCTTAATGAGTCTTGCTAATGGTTTGTCAATTTTGTTTATTTTTTCAAAAAACCAGCTTTTAGCTTTGTTGATTTTTGCTATGGTCTCTTTAGTTTCTTTTGCATTTATTTCGGCCCGATTTTTAAGATTTCTTTCCTTCTGTTAGCCTTGGGGTTTTTCATTTCTTCCTTGTCTAATTGCTTTAGGTGTAGAGTGAGGTTATTTATTTGGCTTTTTTCTTGTTTCTTGATGTAAGGCTGTAATGCTTCCCCTTAGCACTGCTTTTACAGTGTCCCATAGTTTTTAGGTTGTTGTGTTTTCATTTTCATTCATTTCTATATATATTTTGATTTCTTTTTTGATTTCTTCTATGATTTGTTGGTTATTCAGAAGCGTGTTATTTAGCCTCCATATGTTTGAATTTTTAACAATTTGTTTTTCCTGTAATTCAGCTCTAATCTTACTGCACTGTGGTGAGAAAAGATGACTGGAATGATTTCAAATTTTTTGAATTTTCCAAGACCAGATTTATGGCCCAGGATGTGATCTATTCTGGAGAAGGTTCCGTGTGCACTTGAGAAAAAGGTGAAGTTGATTGTTTTGGGGTGAAATGTCCTATAGATATCAATTAGGTATAGCTGGTCCATTGTGTCATTTAAGATTTGTGTTTCCTTGTTAATTTTCTGTTTAGTTGATCTATCCATAGTTGTGAGTGGGGTATTAAAGTCTCCCACTATTATTGTGTTACTATTAATTTCCTCTTTCATACTCGTTAGTGTTTGCCGTACATATTGCAGTGCTCCTATGTTGGGTGCATGTATATTTATAATTGTTATATCTTCTTCTTGGATTGATCCTTTGATCATTATGTAGCGTTCTTCTTTGTCTCTTTTCACGTCCTTTATTTGAAAGTCTATTTTATCTGATATGAGTATTGCGACTCCTGCTTTCTTTTGGTCTCCGTTTGCATGAAATATTTTTTGTTGGCAACATTCTTAGTTCACAGTGTGCTCTATTCTCTACACCCTCAGAAAAAGTTACTGTTCATAGAGAGATTCTTTGGTCTTCTACCACAACAGGATTTAAAGTGGCGCTATAGTAATGTGAAAAGTCCTAATACAGGTTTAATGCAAGTTCCAAAGAGAGGAGAGTGGAAGGAAAATATAATTTTCAAGAACATGGCCAGAAACACTTCAAAATCTAGAAAACGTATGGTGTCATGTTTTCAAGTCATATATATATATGTGTGTGTGAGTGTGTGTATATATATACACATATATGTATGTAGGTATATACATATGTATGTATATATGCACATATGTACATAGACATGTATATACATGTTCCTCTTCCTTTTCTACCATTAGAGCAGTAGTCACACACGTATCTGAGGTTGTTGCTATTTCGGCCAACAATCTTGATTCCAGCATATAACTCATCCAGCATGGCATATTTCAGGATGTGTGATACTTAGAAGTTAAGCAAACAAGATGTAAGTAAACACCCTCGTCATACTCCTGTCTCAATCCTGAAAGAATCGTTTGTTCTATATATGGTTGTAACTGTTGCTTCATGACCCACCTACAGGTTTCTCAGGAGATGGGAAAGATGGCCCTGCATTCCCATCTCTTTAAGTGTTTTCCACAATATATCATGATCCACAGAATCAATGATTTCAGAGTTCAGTTCAGTTCAGTCGCTCAGTCGTGTCCGACTCTTCGTGACCCCATGAACCGCAGCACACCAGGCCTCCCTGTCCATATCTACTCCTGGAGTCCACCCAAACCCATATACTGAGTCGGTGATGCCATCCAGCCATCTCATCTGTCATCACCTTCTCCTCTTGTCCTCAATCTTTCCCAGCATCAGGGTCTTTTCCAATAAGTCAGTTCCTCTCATCAGGTGGCCAAAGTATTGAAGTTTCAGCTTCAACATCAGTCCTTCCAATGTGCATCCAGGACTGATCTCTTTTAGGATGGGCTGTTTGGGTCTCCTTTCAGTCCAAGGGACTCTCAAGACTCTTCTCCATCACAAATGTTCAAAAGCATCAATTCTTCTGTGCTCACCTTTCTTTAGAGTCCAACTCTCACATCCATACATGACCACTGGAAAAACCATAGCCTTGACTACACGGAACTTTGTTGGCAAAATAATTTTTCTGCTATTTAGTATGCTGTCTAGGTTGGTTATAACTTTCCTTCCAATGAGTCAGTGTCTTTTAATTTCATGGCTGCAATCACCATCTGCAGTGATTTTTGATCACAGAAAAATAAAGCCAGCCACTGTTTCCAAATTTATTGGCTGTGAAGTGATGGGACTTAATACCATGATTTTAATTTTCTGAATGTTTAGCTATATTCCAGTGAAGGTAGCAAATAGTTTCAAGGCTTTATGTCTAGTAGACAGAGTACGTTAAGAATCATGGGAGGAGTTCAAAATATTGTACAGGAAGCAGTGAACAAAGCCATGCCAAAAAGAAAAACAAACAAACAAACAAATCAAATGTACAAAGGAAACATGTTTGTTTGAAGTGATTTTACAATATTTATGAAAGAAGAGAGGAAAAATGCAAGCTGAAAAGGGAAATTCACCCTCAACTAAGTGGAGAGTTCCTGAGAATAGAAAGGACAGACAAGAGGGGTTTCTTCAAAACAATGTGAAGAAATATAAGAAAAGAAGAGAAGGGGAAAAACTAGTGTTCTAGCCAAAAAACACAACAAACAAACAAACAAAAACCTGGGAATATCAATACAACATTCATCCAAAGATAGGCTCAATAAAGGACAGAAATACAAAAGACCTATAAGAAGCAGAAGACATCACGGAAAGATGGAAAGAATACAAAGGGATGTAGGGGAAAAAGAAAAATAAAAAAGAAAAGAAAACACAATGACCCAGACAACCAGAATGGAGTGATCATTCCCACAGAGCCAGTTGTTCTGGACTGTAAAGTCACATGGGCCTTAGGAAACACTTCTATCAGCAAAGCTAATACAGTTCGTGAACTCTTGAAAATTCCAAAAATGATAAATTCAAAGTGCTGCACTCAATAGGTCAGCAAAAGTGGAAAACTTAGCAGTGACCACAGGACTGGACACGGTCAATTCCCCAGTTTCCAATTCCCAGTTCCAAGGCACTACTAGATCATGTTCAAATCACTGCACAATGGCACACATCTCCCATGCTAGTGAAGTTTTGCTCAAAATCATTTAAGCTTCACTTCATCATTATATGAACTAAGAATTTCTGGATGTTCAAACTGGGTTTAGACACATCAGAGGAACCAGATTTCACATTATCACCATTTGTTGCATCATAGAATTATCAAAAGGTTTCCAGGAAAACCTTTCCCTCTTTTACTTTGACCACTCTAAGGTGTCTGATGCTATGGATCATAACAAATTCTGGAAAACACTTAAAACTATGGGAATACAGGGTCATCTTACCCATTTCCTGAGAAATCTGTATGCAGGTTGAGAAGCAACAGTTAGAACAACAATTGAAAAAAAAAAGAACAGTTGACTGTTTCTGGATTGAAAAAAGAGTATGGAAAGTTATTTACTGTCACCTAGTTTATTTAACTTCTTCTTCTTTTTTTTTTTTTTATTTGTTTTTATGAGTTGGAGGCTAATTACTTTACAATATTGTAGTGGGTTTTGTCATACATTGACATTAATCAGCCATGGGTTTACATATATTCCCCATCCTGATGCCCCCTCCCACCTCCCTCTCCACCTGATTCCTCTGGGTTTTCCTGGTGCACCAGGCCTGAGCACTTGTCTCATGCATCCAACCTGGGCTGGTGATCTGTTTCACCATAGATAATATACATGTTTCAATGCTGTTCTCTCGAAACATCCAACCCTCGAGGCGGGGGGGGCGGGGGGGGGGGCGGGGAAGGGGCAGGCTCGGCCCCAAGGACTGCATCCCCTACCACACTGCAAGCAGGCCTCCAGTTTCTAACTAAAGACTTCCTGAGATTCTGTTTATTTAACTTCTATGCATAGCACATGATTAGAAATGAAAGTATGGGTGCGTTGCAAGCTCATAGGATGATGTACTGAAGAGCCTATTGATGAGGGAAAAGGATAAGAGTGACAAAGCAGCAACAATTTAAGTATGGTGAAAACTGAGATCACCATACCCATTCCCAACACGTCATGGTAAATAGAAGGGGTGACAGGGAAAGCAGTGACAGATTTCCTCTTCTTGGGCTCTAAAATCCCTGCAGATCGTGACTTCAGCAGTGAAATTAGAACACAAATGTTTCTTGGCAGGAAAGCTGTGACAAACTTAGTGTGTGAAGAAACAGGCATCACTCTGCCAGCAAAAGTCCATATAACCAAGGCTGCTGAGTCAATCCTATTTCCGTTGTTTACATACAGTTGTGAGAGATGGGCCAACGGTCGTTTTGAACTGTGGTGCTGGAGGAGACTCTTGAGAGTCGCATGGACAGCAAGGAGATCAAACCAGTCAATTTCTTGAAATCAACTTGAAATACTCTTTGGAAGGACTGTTGCTGAAGCTGATGAAAAGGGCCAACTCATTGAAAAGACTCTGATCACGGGAAATACCGAAGGCAGAAGGAGAAGGTTGTGACAAGGATGAGTTTGTTGGATTGCATCACCGATGCGATGGATATGAACTTGGGCAACCTCTGGGAGATGGTGCTGCACAGGGAGGCTTGCCTGCTATAGTCTATTACATCACAAAGAGCCACAGACAACTTGGATACTGAACAACAGCAAGGAAGTGTCCTAATTGTGTTCTTTATCTTTAGTTGTCCAGATTTTCCAGCATCATATACAGAAGAGATTATCTTTTCTCCATTGTATATTGTTGCCTCCTTTGTCATAGATTAGGTGACCATTTGGGCAAGAGATTTTGTCAGGTTTTCAATCAGCTCCGTTGGCCCATATTCCTGCTTGTGGGCCAGTTCCATGCTGTGTGGATTTAGTTCAGTTCAGTTCAGTCGCTCAGTCGTGCCCGACTCTTTGCGACCCCATGAATTGCAGCACGCCAGGCATCCCTGTCCGTCACCAACTCCTGGAGTTTACTCAAACTGATGCCCATTGACTTGGTGTTGCCATCCAGCCATCTCATCCTCTGTTGTCCCCTTCTCTTCCTGCCCCCAATCCCTCCCAGCATCGGACCTTGCTTCTATCACCAGTCACATCCACAACTGGGTATTGTTTTTGCTTTGGCTCCATCCCTTCATTCTTTCTGGAGTTATTTCTCCACTGATTTCCATTAGCATATTGGGCACCTACTGACCTTGGGAGTTCCTCTTTCAGTATCCTATCAATTTGTCTTTTCCTGCTGTTCATGGGGTTCTCAAGGCAAGAATTCTAAAGTGGCTTGTCATTCCGTTCTCCAGTGGACCACATTCTGTCAAACCTCTCCACCACGACCCAGCCGTCTTGGGTGGCCCCAGACAGCATGGCTTAGTTTCACTGAGTTACATAAGTCTGTGGTTCTGTGATCAGATTGGCTAGTTTTCTGTGATTATGGTTTTAGTGTGTCTGCCCTCTGATGCCCTCTTGCAACACATACCATCTTGCTTGGACTCTGTGGATTACTAGTGCTTTATTGTTTAGGCTGAAGTCAGAAAACATGATTCCTCCAGATTTTTATTTTTTCTTTCTAAGACTGCATGGCAATTCAAGGGCTTTTATGTTTCCATATAAGTTGTATTTTCTTTTTAATCTACTTTGAAAAATATCATTGGTAATTTGATAGGGATTGCACTGAATGTGTAAACTGCATTTTGCCATTAAGCCATTTTCACAATATTGATTTTTTCCAGTCAAAGAGAATGGTAATGTATACATTACGAAGAAATGTATACATTTATTTGTGTCACCTTTGATTCTTTCATATCTTATTCTTTTCTGCACACAATTCTTCTCCCTGTCTGGTAGGTTTGTTCTCAATAATTTTACTCTTCTTGTTGCAGTAGTAAATGGAGATGTTTCCTTCATTTCTATTTTGGGATTTTTGTTGTCAGTGTGTAGATATGAACAGAATTCTGTGTCTTAACTTTGTATCTGCCAACTTCCCTAAACCCATTGATTAGGTTGAGTGGTTTTCTGGTGGTATCTTTGGCTTACCTAGGCATACTATCATATCATCTGCAAACAGTGACAGTTTTACCACTTCCTTTCCTATTTGTTTCCAGTTTTGTTTTTCTTATTCTTTTCTGAATGCTGTAGTAGAAGTCCTAACTCTATGTTGAATAAAAATGGTGAGAGTGGCAATTCTGTCTTGTTCAGGACCTAGTGGTCATGACTTCAGTTCTTCAACATGGAGAATCATATTTGCAGTGGATTTATCCATACATGGCATTTATTAGGTTGAAAAGCTTCCATCTGTTCCCAATTCCTGTACAGGTTTTATCTTAAATGAATGTTGACTTTTGTGAAAAAGTTTTCTGCATCTATAGCCTAAACAGTTTCAAGACGTCTCCATGGAAAGCTTTGTTAACTTTCAGTGTTCTTTCTTCCTTTGACCACATGGATGCAAAGAGCTGACTCATTCGAAAATGCTCCGATGCTGGGAGTGATAGAAGGTTAAAGGAGAAGTCAGTAGCAGATGATGCAATGGTTATATAACATCACCAACTGATGGACATGAATCTGAACAAATTCTGGGAGATGGTGAAGGCAAGTTTGGCAGGATACCATTCATGGGTTGCCATAGAGTAGGGAATGACTTACTAACTGAAGAACAACAACAAATTCTTGCCTTCTGTGAAAGACACTTGCATTTATTCTTGGCTACTTCCCTTTCTGTCCCACCTCATCCTTTCCACATCTCAGTTATGCTGCTTTTACCCCTTATTATGTTTTTATTGCAACCCATCTGTCCCAACATTTAAGTGAATTCTCAACTGTGCGTGACTCGGCGTCTCTTAACCATTTTCTAGCATCCAGTTCTCTTCTCCAGACACTGTATACCTTGCTACAGTGAGAGAAAGCTGTCCCTTACCAGCTAAGGTTTGTGATAGAAAGCAAAATTTTGAGAATAGCCTATGAGGATTGTGACTCCACTTCATTCTCAATCTTCACACTCTTCCTTTAACTCTAGCTTCTTCACTCTGAAGTTTCAGACTGTGCTCTGTTCTTCTCACTCTCAACTGTGTGTGCATATGCCATTCTCTTGCTTCCCTTGATTATTATTTTTTGGTTGTGCCTATGAGATCTTATTTTAAATTGCTCATAAAGCTTTTTTTCTGATTTTTCAGATTGTTCTTAGACTACTATTTTCAACTGATCTGTCGGGTGTGTTTTGATACATTGTATTCTCTGATTGGAATAAGTAATCACAACCCATTTCTATTGTTACTTGTCACTTGACTCACCTGTCTTTAAGAGTAGAGGTCTCTAATTGAAAAAAAAAAAAAAAATGTAACCTAAATAAAGGTCCGTCTGGTCAAGGTTATGGTTTTTCCAGTTTTGGATGTCTGGATGTGAGAGGAAAGCAGAGCACTGATGCTTTTGAACTATGGTGTTGGAGAAGATTTTTTTTCCCCACCATTTATTTTTATTAGTTGGAGGCTAATTACTTTACAATATTGTAGTGGGTTTTGTCATACATTCACATGAATCAGCCATGCGTTTACATGTATTTCCTATCCCTATCCCCCCTCCCACCTCCCTCTCTACCCAATCCCTCTGGGTCTTCCCAGTGCACCAGGCCTGAGCACTTGTCTCATGCATCCAACCTGGGCTGGTGATCTGTTGAGAAGATTCTTGAGAGTCCCTTGGACTGCAAGGAGACCCAACCAGTCCATTCTAAAGGAGATGTTCAGTCCTCGGTGTTCATTGGAAGGACTGATGCTGAAGCTGAAATTCCAGCACTTTGGCCAACTCATGCAAAGAGCTGACTCACTGGAAAAGACCCTGATGCTGGGAGGGATTGGGGGCAGGAGGAGAAGGGAACGACAGATGATGAGATGGCTGGATGGCACCACCGACTTGATGGGCATGAGTTGAGTGAACTCCAGGAATTGGTGATGGACAGGGAGGCCTGGTGTGCTGAGATTCATGGGGTCACAAAGAGTCAGGCATGACTGAGTGACTGAACGGAACTGAACTAAAACACTGGGATCAGTAGGAAAGAAATAATAATGATAATAATAATCTTAAAAAATAATCTTAAAAAAAAAGGCTGAACGTAAAGAGGTATTATTAAGATCCTATCACTCCAAAAAAGAATAATATTCTTTACAAGTTAAAACCACCCACTTTCGGTGTCTATCCAAAGATCAGCTAAAAGATATCATAAAGTTCTAAGAAAAGTATATTTTTCAATGACTTATGTGGCAAAAGAACATAAAGAATGAAAAACTACCTCAGAGGCCTCTATCAGGAACAGTAAATGGCAACAGGCAGGGACATGTCTTCTTTACAGAAGCTAAGGCTAGAGTTTGAATGTCTTTCACTTGCCTTTTCTTGAGGAAGGGTTGCCGCTATTCTGTGTGGGAATGTTTTCTTCAGGATCCCTTAAAGTAGGGATTGCTATTGCTATGATTGCTATTCATGGGACTTAACATGAGGATTTGAGGGGATATACAATGAGGGAAATAAGATATAGTAGAGGGGAAACAAAATCTAAGCTCAAGCAGAAGCTAGATTATACCACAGTTTATCTCAGGTTGTATTAAGTCATTTGCTTCCATGTCACTCATTGTGAAAATTTTATGAATGATAATGGGATCTTCACCTCTCACATGAGGAGGCTTTCATGTGACCAAAGGCAATTTTTCAGAATAGGTGATTATTACAGTATTAGTAGTCATAACTTTTAGACTTGAAGAATGTCTCATGAAAGGGTCCTCACTGGTGTACTACAAAACAAGCATATTCTAGTGCAGTCTCCCCAGAGGGCACACTGGATCACGCTTATAGTGTTGCTCTTCCTACTTATGGAGAAGGAAATGGCAACCACTCCAGCATTCTTGCCTGGAGAATCCCAGGGACAGAGGAGTCTGGTGGGCTTCCATCTATGCGGTCGCACAGATTCGGACATGACTGAAGCGACTTAGCAGGCATGCATGCGTTGGAGAAGGAAATGGCAACCCATTCCAGTATTCTTGCCTGGAGAATCCCAGGGACAGAGAGCCTGGTGGGCTGCCATCTGTGGGGTCGCACAGAGTTGGAAATGACTGATGCGACTTAGCAGCAGCAGCAGTTCCTACTTACTATATGCCTGAATCAGAGGTTACTGCTGACCTTTGGACTACTAGAATTTTCCATGAAGCAACTCATACCCACATATCACCTACCAGCTTGAGAAAGTGTTAGTTGCTCAATGGTGTCCAAGTCTTTGCCATCCCATGAAATGTGGCCCACCTGGGTCCTCTGTCCATGGAATCTCCCAGGCAAGAAGCAGGAGTGGATAATCATTTCCCTCTTCAGAGTCTCTTCTGAACCCAGAGATTGAACCCAGGTCTCGCATATTACAGGCAGTTATTTTGCCATCTGAGCCGTGCACTTCAATGACAGTGAGGATATCACGTACTATGCTGGCTAACCACCTTGCTCAAAGTCCAAAGTCCTGGGCCCAATTGCCCTATTGAAGGGTTCCTTAATGGCTGATACAATAATCCAGGCAGTAAGGTCAACCTTCTCTAAAATGCATGTCCTATTACAAAGGGAAGTACACAGAATTAGATACATGGGTGCAGGAAGGCTTCTGAGGAGCAAAACAGCCAAGAACTTGGCAAACAAACAAACAAACAACAAAACTCAATATGAAGGAACTAGAGGCTGCAGTTAGGTGTCTTAATTATGAAGCTTGCAGGAATTAGAATAATTAGAAGACAGATTTGCAGGCCCACATTCATTCTATAATTCAACTGATACAGCTTAAATTTTATCTGTGTATTCATTGCCATATGAAGGATAAAAGATTAAAGCTTAGAGTTGGGCAACTGCTAATCTAACCCAAAGTTATATGTACATAGATGAAGAAATAGACTTATAAGGGAATTTGATTGTGCAAGTCCAGAACGTTATTCCTAGGAGGTTTCCTCAGATTATGTCGACCTGAGAAAATTGTAACAAACTCTCAAGCTACTAGTAGGCTTGCACTTCACTAAGTCTGGATTTGGGACTATACTAAACAACTTGATACTATGGGTAAGCCACTACTATCATTGTCATCATTATCCGTACTTCCTTTGCATTCTGCTCAGCAGCAGTAGAAGTAGACGTAGCATAAATGCTATTGATCAAACTCAGATGTGGAGCAACTTTCTTATATTATACCAAGGTCTTAATATCCTAGAGATAGATCTTTTTGATGAATATATTAACGATGAGTCGTATAGAGTTACTGGTGGGATTTGTGACCCTATCTGTGGCTAGTCATCATAAAGAGTCAATCTGTGTTTAAATATGTCTGGAATTTCAAAGTGCTATTAATAAATATGCTGGAGTGCTTCATATTATTTTAAGCCTTAATCTCTACAGAAAAGATGTTGGAAAATGATTGTAATAAATATGAATTCATAGACACAGACAGACTATAGATGCTGGTACATTTGTTTTAGCATCTAGACATTTCTGGAAGCTTCTGAAGATGAAAATACATCTGAGTTAGGCATTTAAATAATGATTAGGGTTTGGCAGGAGATACTGGGAAATAAGGGAAGGACAATTCAGGAAAAATGAAGAACACTGTCAAGGCACAGAATAGGGAAAGAATAAGACATGTATTTTAAGGATAGCCAAATGACAGTTCATGTGTGGACATGGAGAGTTGGTTGGGAGGACAGATTTAAAACATCATAACAGATAGGTCCGTCTAGTCAGGGCTATGGTTTTTCCAGTGGTCATGTATGGATGTGACAGTTGGACTGTTAAGAAAAATGAGAGCTGAAAAATTGATGCTTTTGAACTGTGGTGTTGGAGAAGATTCTTGAGAGTGCCTTGGACTGCAAGGAGATCCAACCAGTCCATCCTAAAGGAGATCAGTCCTGGGTGTTCATTGGAAGGACTCATGCTGAAGCTGAAAGTCCAATAATATGGCCATCTCATATGAAGAATTGACTCATTGGAAAAGACCCTGATGCTGGGAGGGGTTGGGGGCAGGAGGAGATGGGGACAACAGAGGATGAGATGGATGGATGGCATCACCGACTTGATGGACATGAGTTTGAGTAAACTCCGGGAGTTTGTGATGGACAGGGAGGCCTGGCGTGCTGCGATTCATGGTGTTGCAAAGAGTTGGACATGACTGAGCAACTGAACTGAACTGAACTGAACATATAGGAAATGAAAGTAATTTCACTTCATTGTGAAATATTTCACAATATTTCAGAAATATTAAGTGGAGGTATGATAGTTTCTGGTGTCTCCTCTGTGGAGAAATGTTATTAATAAACAAACCTTCAGGACCCTATCTACTTTAGAGTCTTGGAATGCCTTATTTGCAATTTGCCTGGAATTAGCAGTACAAGAGGAAGAGACTGAGGCTTGACCTATTCCCTAATGATGGACATAACCGTAGCTCTACCTTCAGGGCAGCAAACAATTTGTGTTTACTCCACCACCCCTCCCCCCAGAATATTTCTTGTAGTGATAGGATAAATGATGGAGTAGGTGATAAGACCTATTGAGGAAGCCACCTTTGAAATACAGCATCAGCAGGCAAAGTTCCTCATGTTTCTAGCAGCATGATACAGTATGTTTTTAATTTCTACAAATTTACATCGCTAGAATTTGCCTCCAGTCAGCCCCTGCATGACTTGCTCATATTTGGTTTTAAGCCAGCTCTAAAACTTTCTTCCATAACCTATACTAGGCAATCAGTTCAGTCGTTCAAGTGACTCCTACACTTTAAGGCCCCATGGACTGCCACACACCAGACCTCCATGTACATCACCAATACACAAAGTTTACTCAAACTCATGTCCATCGAGTCAGTGATGTCATCGTACCATCAAATCCTCTGTCCTCCACATCTCCTCCTGCTTTCAATCATTCCCATCATCAGGGTACATTCTAATGAGTCAGTTCTTCACATCAGGAGGCCTAAGTATTGGAGTTTCAGCTTCAGTGTCAGTCCTTCCAATGAACACCCCGGACTGATCTCCTTTAGGATGGACCAGTTGGATCTTCTTGCAGTCCAAGGGACTCTCAAGAGTCTCTTGCCACACTACAATAGAAAAGCAACGATTCTTTGGTGCCCAGCTTTGTTTAGAGTCCAACTCACACATCCATATGTGACTACTAGAAAAACCATAGCTTTGTATGGATGGACCTTTGCTGGCAACACAATGTGTGTGTGTGTGTGTGTGTGTGTGTGTGTGTTTTAAGTTAGTTTTTCTTTAATTATTTTTATTAGTTGGAGGCTAATTACTTTACAATATTGTAGTGATTTTTGCCATACATCGACATGAATCAGTCATGGATTTACATGTGTTCCCCATCCTGACCCCCCTCCCAACTCCCTCCTCATCCCATTCCTCTGGGTCTTCCCATTGCACCAGCCCTGAGCACTTGTCTCATGCATCCAACCTGGGCCAGTGATCTGTTTCACCCTTGATAGTATACTTGTTTCAATGCTATTCTCTCAGATCATTCCACCCTCACCTTCTCTTGATAGTATACTTGTTTCAATGCTATTCTCTCAGTTCATCCCACCCTCACCTTCTCCCACAGAGTCCCAAAGTCTGTTCTGTACATCTGTGTCTCTTTTTCTGTTTTGCATATAGGGTTATGGTTACCATCTTTTAAAATTCCATATTATGCGTTAGTATAATGTATTGGTCTTTATCTTTCTGGCTTACTTCACTCTGTATAATGGGCTCCAGTTTCATCCATCTTATTAGAACTGATTCAAATGAATTCTTTTTAATGGCTGAGTAATATTCCATGGTGTATATGTACCATAGCTTCCTTATCCATTCATCTACTGATTGGCATCTAGGTTGCTTCCATGTCCTGGCTATTATAAACAGTGCTGCGATGAACATTGCAGTGCACGTAACTCTTTCAGATCTAGTTTCCCCAGTGTGTATGTCCAGGAGTGGGATCCTGGGTTATATGGCAGTTCTATTTCCAGTTTTTTAAGGCATCTTCACACTGTTTTCCAAAGTGGCTGTATTAATTTGCATTCCCACCACCAGTGTAAGAGGGTTCCCTATTCTCCACACCCTCTCCAGCATTTATTGCCTGCAGATTTTTGGATAGCAGCCATCTTGACTGGTGTGCAATGATACCTCATTGTGGCTTTGATTTGCATTTCTCTAATAATGAGTGATGTTGAGCATCTTTTCATGTGTTTGTTAGCCATCTGTATGTCTTCTTTGGAGAAATGTCTGTTTAGTTCTTTGGCCATTTTTTGATTGGGTCATTTATTTTTCTGGAACCAAGCTGCAGGAGTTGCTTGTATATTTTTGAGATTAATCCTTTGTCTGTTTCTTCATTTGCTATTATTTTCTCCCAATCTGAGGGCTGTCTTTTCACCTTACTTATATTTTCCTTTGTAGTGCAAAGGCTTTTAAGTTTCATTAGATCCCATTTGTTTATCTTTGCTTTTATTTCCAATATTCTGGGAGGTGGGTTATAGACGATCCTGCTGTGACTTATGTCGGAGAGTGTTTTGCCTATGTTCTCCTCTAGGAGTTTTATAGTTTCTGGCCTTACATTTAGATCTTTAATCCATTTTGAGTTCATTTTTGTGTATGGTGTTAAAAAGTGTTCTAGTTTCATTCTTTTACAGGTGGTTGACCAGTTTTCCCAGCACCACTTGTTAAAGAGGTTGTCTTTTTTCCATTGTATATCATTGCCTCCTTTGTCGAAGATAAGGTGTCCATAGGTACGTGGATTTATCTCTGGGCTTTCTATTCTGTTCCATTGATCTATATTTCTGTCTTTGTACCAGTACCATACTGTCTTGATGACTGTGGCTTTGTAGTAGAGCCTGAAGTCAGACAGGTTGATTCCTCCAGTTCCATTCTTCTTTCTCAAGATTGCTTTGGCTATTCGAGGTTTTTTGTATTTCCACACAAATTGTGAAATTATTTGTTCTAGTTCTGTGAAAAATACCATTGGTAGCTTGATAGGGATTGCATTGAATCTATAGATTGCTTTGGGTAGTATAGTCATTTTGACAATATTGATTCTTCCAATCCATGAACAGGTTATATTTCTCCATCTATTTGTGTCCTCTTTGATTTCTTTCATCAGTGTTTTATAGTTTTCCATATATAGGTCTTTCGTTTCTTTAGGTAGATATATTCCTAAGTATTTTATGCTTTTTGTTGCAATGGTGAATGATATTGTTTCATCAATTTCTCTTTCTGTTTTCTCATTGTTATTGTATAGGAATGCAAGGGATTTCTGTGTGTTAATTTTATATCCTGCAACATTACTCTATTCATTGATTCACTCTAGTAATTTTCTGGAAGAGTCTTTAGGGTTTTCTATGTAGAGGATCATGTCATCTGCAAACTGTGAGAGTTTTACTTCTTGTTTTCCAATCTGGATTCCTTAATTTCTTTTTCTGCTCTGGTGGCTGTGGCCAACACTTCCAAGACTATGTTGAATAGTAGTGGTGAGAGTGGGCACCCTTGTCTTTTTCCTGACCTTAAGGGAAATGCTTTCAATTTTTCACCATTGAGGATAATGCTTGCTGTGGGTTTGTCATATATAGCTTTTATGATGTTGAGGTGTATTCCTTGTATGCCTGCTTTCTGGAGAGTTCTTATCATAAATGGATTTTGAATTTTATCAAAGGCTTTTTCTGCATCTATTGAGATAATTATATGGTGTTTATCTTTCAATTTGTTAATGTGGTGTATTACTTTGATTTGTGGATATAAAAGAATCCTTGCATTCCTGGGATAAAGCCCACTTGGTCATGGTGTATGATCTTTTTAATATGTTGTTAGATTCTGTTTGCTAGAAATTTGTTAAAGATTTTTGCATTTATGTTCATCAGTGATATTGGCCTATAGTTTTCTCTTTTTTGTGGCATCTTTGTCTGGTTTTGGAATTAGGGTGATGGTGGCCTCATAGAATGAGTTTGGAAATTTGCCTTCTTCTGCAATTTTCTGGAAGAGTTTGAGTAAGATAGGTGTTAGCTCTTCTCTAAATTGTTGGTAGAATTCAGCTGTGAAGCCATCTGGTCCTGGGCTTTTACTTGCTGGAAGATTTCTGATTACAGTTTTGATTTCCTTGCTTGTGATGAGTCTGTTAAAATCTTCTATTTCTTCCTGGTTCAGTTTTGGAAAGTTATACTTTTCTAAGAATTTGCCCATTTCTTCCAAGTTGTCCATTTTGTTGGCATATAGCTGCTGGTAGTAGTCTCTTATGATCCTTTGTATTTCAGTGTTGTCTGTTGTTAGCTCTCTATTTTCATTTCTAATTTTGATGATTTGGTTCTTCTCCCTTTGTTTCTTGATGAGTCTGGCTAACGTTTTGTCAATTTTATTTACCTTTTTAAAAAACCAGCTTTTGGCTTTGTTGATTTTTGCCATGGTCTTATTTGTTTCTTTTGCATTTATTTCTGACCTAATTTTAAAGATTTGTTTCCTTCTACTAATCCTGGGGTACTTCATTTCTTCCTTGTCTAGTTACTTTAGGTGTAGAATTGGTCATTTGTTTGACTTTTTTCTTTTTTATTGAGGTAAGCCTGTATTGTTATGAAACTTCCCCTTAGCACTGTTTTTACAGTGTCCCATAGGTTTTGGGTTGTTGTGTTTTCATTTTCAATCACTTCTATGCATATTTTGATTTCTTCTATGGTTTGTTGGTTATTCAAAGGAGTGTTATTTAGCCTATATATGTTGGAATTTGTAATATATTTTTTTTCCCCTTGTAATTGAGATCTAATGTTACTGCATTGTAGTCAGAAAAGATGACTGGAATGATTTCAATTTTTTTAATTTACCAAAGCTAGATTTATGGCCTAGGATATGATCTATTCTGGAGAAGATTCCGTGTGTACTTGAGAAAAAGGTGAAATTGATTGTTTTGGGGTTAAATGTCCTATAGATATCAATTAGGTCTAGCTAGACCATTGTGTCATTTAAAGTTCGTGTTTCTTTGTTAATTTTGTGTTTAGTTAATCTGTCCATAGGTGTGAGTGGGGTATTAAAGTCTCCCACTATTATTCTGTTATTGTTAATTTCCCCCTTCATTCTTGTTAGCATTAGCCTTGCATATTGTGGTGCTACAATGTTGGGTGCATCTATATTTATGATTGTTATATCTTCTTCTTGGATTGATCCTTTGAACATTATGTAGTGTCCTTCTTTGTCTCTTTTCACAGCCTTTATTTATTTTTCCATTTATTTTTATTAGTTGGAGGCTAATTACTTTACAATATTTTAGTGGTTTTTGTCATACATTGACATGAATCAACCATGGATTTACATGTATTCCCCATCCCAATCCCCCTTCCCACCTCCCTCTCCACCCGATCCCTCTGGGTCTTCCCAGTGTACCAGGCCCGAGCACTTGTCTCATGCATCCAACCTGGGCTGGTGATCTGTTTCACCATAGATAATATACATGTTTCAATGCTGTTCTCTCAAAACATCCCACCCTCACCTTCTGCCACAGAGTCCAAAAGTTTGCTTTGTACATCTGTGTCTCTTTTTCTGTTTTGCATATAGGGTTATCAGTACCATCTTTCTAAATTCCATATATATGTGTTAGTATACTGTAATGGTCTTTATCTTTCTGGCTTATTTCACTCTGTATAATGGGTTCCAGCAGACGGATAAGGAAGCTGTGGTACATATACACCATGGAATATTACTTAGCCATTAAAAGGAATTCATTTGAATCAATTCTAATGAGATGTGGGTCCTTTTTATTGTGGAGGTTTCTCCCAGTGGGTGGGGCTGGATGTTTGGCTTGCTGAGGTTTGCTGGTTAGGGAAGCTTGTGTTGGTGTTCTGGTGGGTGGAGCTGGATTTCTTCTCTCTGGAGTGCAATGGAATGTCCAGTAGTGAGTTTTGAGATGGGCCTATGGTTTGGTGTGGCTTTGGGCAGCCTGTATATTGACGCTCAGGACTATGTTCCTGCGTTGCTGGAGAATTTGCTTGGTATGTCTTGCTCTGGAACTTATTTGCTCTTTGGTGGTGGTTGGTTTCAGTGTAAGTATGGAGGCTTTTCGATGATCTATTAATTAATGTTCCCTGTAGTCCGGAGTTCTCTGGTGTTCTCAAGTTTGGGGCTCAAGCTTCTTGACTCTGATTTCAGTCTTATCCTTCCAGTAGTCTCAAGCCTTCTCCATCCATTCAGGATTTCTTTCGAAGACAATGGGCTGCTTTTCTGGGTGTCCGATGTTCTCTGCTAGCGACCAGAAGTTGTTTTGTGTAGTTTGCTCAGCATTTAAATGAACTTTCAGTGAATTTGTGGGGGAGAAAGTGGTCTCCCCATCCTATTCCTCCGTCATCTTAGTTCCCTCCCCAATGTCTCTGTTTTTGAATATACTGTCTAGGTTGGTCGTAAGTTTTCCTCCAAGGAACAAGTGTCTTTTAATTTCATGGTTGCAGTCACCATCTGCAGTGAATTTGGAAACTAACAAAAAATAAAGTCTCTCACAGTTTCCACTTTTTCCCTATCTATTTGCCCTGAAATGATGGGAACAAATGCCATGAATGCGGAGTTTTAAGCCAAAATTTTCACTCTCCTCTTTCACTATCACCAAGAGGGTATTTAGTTGTTCTTCACATTCTGATTTAAGGCTGATGTCATCTGTATATCTGAAGTCATTGATGTTTCTCCAAGCAATCTTGATTCCAGCTTGTGCTTAGTCCAGCCCACAGTTTCTATGCTGTACTCTGCATATGAGTCAAATAAGTCGGGTATAATATACAAAATTTGACATACACCTTTCCCTATTTGGAACCACTCTGTTGCTCCATATCCAGGAGACAGTCACTTTCTAAGCAGGTTGATAAGGATTCCAGGGGTCTTCAAGGAGAGAGGGGTCGGGGATTCTCAAGGAGGAAGAAAGGACAGACTCCGCGCCCCCACCCCCCACATTCCTTAGGATTATATAACAATAATGTATCCTGCTTGAGGGCAGTCTCTGGAAAAAACCTTCTGGCTAATTCTGTTATTTTAAAATGTAAATTGTGAGAGTAGGTCCAGTGAGATCTTTACAACCTACAGACATTCTTTTGGTTCATTGTAATACTAAATTACAATGAGTGTATAACTCCATTGCTAACACTAAAAAGGGAGCCTCTTTCTGCCCTCTTCTGATGTTTATGTCAGAAGCTTTCTCTATCCCTGCTATACTTAATAAAATTCTATTGCACAAAAGCTCTGAACGATGAAGCCTCGTCTTTTGCTCCAGATTGAATTCTTCTCCTCTGGTGGACACAAATCTTGGCGTCTTTTCATGGTTCAACAACAACCTTTCATCCAATTCTAACTGTTTCTTCCTGACATGCATACAGATTTCTCAGGAGTCAGGACAGTTGGTGTGGTATTCCCATCTCTTGAAGAATTTCCTTCAGTTTGTTGTGATCCACACAGTCAGAAGCTTTGACATAGTCAATAAAGCAGAAGGACATGTATTTCTGGAACACTCTTGCCTTATCAATGATTTTATGGATGTTGACAAGTTGATATCTGATTCCTCTGCCTTTCCTAAATTCAGCTTGAACATCTGGAAGTTCACAGTTCACGTACTATTGAAGGGTAGTTTGGAGAATTTTGAACACGAGTTTGCTAGAATGTGAGATGAAGGCAATTGTGCGATAGTTTGAACATTCTTTGGCTTTGCCTTTATTGGGGAATGGAATGAAAACTGGCCTTTTCCAGTCTTGTGCCCCCTGCTAGTTTTCCAAATTTGCTGGCATCCTGAGTGCAGCACTTTGACAGCATTTTTTTTTTTTTTTTTAGGATTTGTAAAAGCTCAAATGGAATTTCAACACGTCCACGAGCTTTGTTCTTATTGAATCTCACTAAGGACCCTTGACTTCAGCAGCCATATTTCTTCATATTTCTAGCAACATACTAGAGTATGCATTTATTTTCTTCAACTGTACATTGCTGTAATTTGACTGCAACCAGACACTGCATGGCTTTTTCATGGACATTGATGCTTTTAGATACACACCCAGCCTCTCTTCCAATCAGCACCAAGCTGTACTTCATACTTCATACAGGTATAATGACTACCAGTGTGGCTAGTTCTTATTGTTCCTGTTGCAAACCATGTTCAGGAGGGTTAGGTGGTAAGAATTCCTACTCAGCTATTTGTTCTGCATGTTAATGCTTTCTGTGCCCTTTGAGACTTTTGAAAACCTAATCTCTAGAATAGCTTGTTGATATCATAAACAATGAAATAGTTGACTTATTCCTGGAGTCCTGAGGGAAAATCAGTGCCACTAGCTCATGGCCATGTTTACTCCAAACACCAGGGCAACACAGGATCTGAGGCTCATTAGAGTTACTAGGAATTTCCAGGAGATGAGATGCAGAAAAAGAAAAAGGAAACAAAATAAACAACAGCAACAGAAACACTGAAAACCTAGAAAATTAAAAAAATCTTAAACCTAGATTTATGGTCTTCTCTGGACTCTATGCAATCTACCTACCTATTTCTACTGCTTTAGGTGTTGGATGGCAATAAAGAATGGATCTTCTGTTGTTGTATGGTTTTAAAAAATGGACCTCACTGAACTGTGTGAGATAGTTCAGATTTCTAGATGGTTACATTTTTCTTCAACTTGTCTTTTGTTGATTCATCCCAGTCCACAATATTATAAACCTTCCTCATTCACAAGCAAAACTTTTGAATTTCAAAATGACATTCTGGAGCAAAGAGCTTGTACAGTTTACTTTGCCTTGAAAAAGATGCAAGAAAATACATGGGTTATGCTTTTCTTCAGGTGTACACATCTAACTTAATGGAGTAGCAAATGACAAACCACTCCAGTTTCCTTGTCTGAAAAATCCCTTGGACAGAGAAGCCAGACCCTCTGTAGTCTTGGGGGTTGCCTAACGTTGACAAGACTGAGAACACATAAGCACATCTAACTCTTGGTCAGATTTAAAAATCTTCTCTTTTTTTTCTGGTAGGATTTCCTGTGGTTGAAACTGAAGGGCAAATCATTTTTCTAAATTAACTCTATGCCTCTTTTTAGACTATTGTCTGATTATTCCCCTTCAGACAAAAAAAAAAAAAAAAAAAAAGAAAAGCTTTTCCTTTGAGAAGAGTGGTGTCATCCTTTACTCCATTCATGTTTTGAAACTTATTTCCAGTTACCTGAAATCAGGATTTCTATCTTGTCTTGGCTTTAGGGGATCTGGTCCACTAGGATATGGGTATTTCCTTTACGATTTGGGAATAATAACCTCTAACTTAACTTTTCCCTTGTCTAGAGCAATAAGGAGTACAATGGAAAGATCTGCAACTGAGAGGAAATTATACCCTCAGGACACACATATATCTCTTCCACATATATATATATATCTTCCTTAGAAGCTTGTTGTTTTATGACATGATCAGCTCTGTCATAGAACTAGAGAACCCCAAGAACTTTTCTCCTATGTGTCCATGGCTCTTCTTCCTCTCTTTGAAATGCAGCCATGCCTAATAAAATGTAACAAGTAAAAGATTTTGTATTCCATTGTATTCCTCAATTCTTTCCATAACAAGCATGTTAATCATCTTCACATTTATTTCTACAAAGCTACCAGTCCTTCCCCAAGATTGTATCAGGAAGAATGAGTGTCCCTTTTCTGAAGGAGTTCTAGGGCATTAGTGAAATTTTTCCAGGATCCTACCATATTTGCTTATTTCATACTTTAATAGATTGATAGAAATCCTGAGGATGGTGACAAAGTTCTTCATGAGAACTGCATAAGATGTACTAATGGAGGTACCTGGGTGTTCAGGGGAAGATGGAGATGCCGTTAGGAAGATGAAAGGGTAGCCTCCACAGTGACATACCTGAAGGTGTCAGAAGCAACGCGCTAGACTTCTGATCACTATAGTAAAACAAAACAGGGTGTCCATAGAAAACATATGTAATCCTATCATGCGACTAAGGAAGAAGTTGAAATGTGTGGTTTAGCTACAAGATTAAGCTGGATCATCACCTGGAGGCTGTGTATTCAATGAATTAGAGCTAGCTGGAAGGGAAAGGGACTTATTGATATCCATGACAAATTAACCATTTACAGACTTTTTTGATTTCTCATCAAAGCTCCCCCCACACTACTATGTCAGTCATCCATCTCATGGCCTACTTTCCCACGGCCATTTGTACTTCCCATACTCCTCAGAAAATTGTTTTATCTGTGCTTTTGAATTGTATTTGCCCTTACATTTACTGTAGGGTCTCTGGTATGTCAGGAGGAGTTACTAAAAAGTGGGCCATCTATAGTGGCAGGAAATCATTTAGCACAATTGGTACACTGGAAAAGCAATAGAAAATTCCTAATGCAAGGATGTGACTTCTAAGTTAGTGCTACCTTCCTTTTGTATAAGTAGAGAAATATTCGAAGATAAAGAAAGTAAAACCCTAGATATTTAACCACATATGATCTCATAATAGAAATATGTCTAAGAGTACGGTCTATATATTGATGAGTCCTGGCTCCAGCTCTATTAAGTATGCTGTGTTGTAACAAGTTTGAAGGAACAAGTCTCCTGCAAGTCCCACCACCCCTCCACAATAATATCTCCTTATTTCCATACAGTGGCACTGCATTTGGTCTCGTCTAGTATGCCAAGGCATTAGGATTGTGAAAGTTCATTGAGGCCAGAGACCACATTAGCTTATTATATTTTGAAATATGGCCAACACCTATAGCCAGGTCTGGAGCACTCCCCACAATCCCAAACTTCCAGATTCTGTCTCTGAAATATGTCCATCATTCTCCTCACCATCTCCCTCCACCTTACCACCTACCTGTAGCATACCCTGTCCCTTGCCCTGGGAAGATTCTTTGTTCTTGCACTCTTCATCACCTTCCACCAAAGCCTGCCCATTGTTCATAGTTTGAACTCTCTGCTGATTGAATGGATACATTTGAGGAATTGAATTTAGGGGCTGCAGACAGCCTTCAATGAAGCTTCTTAAGCTCCATAGAGGGAATCTGGACTGCCTTGTGTCTAAATTGAGTGTTATTAGCAATTTAAGTCCTGTCACCTGGGCTATTGGCAAGATGAACATTCTCTCTCTGAAACTGCACAAAGGAGTTTTAGATGACTTTGCTTTCAATGTACATTTCTTCAACAGTGTCCTCTACCTGGAAGCAACTGATGTTTGAATATTCCAAATATTCTCAGTTGAACCTGTGTTAAGCCTGTTGTGCTGCAGTTCAGAATCTGTCTGTTAGGCCTGGCTAAGAAGAAAGTTTAAGCAGTCTTCATGGCATGATTTCTGGACTAAAGTCCAGACTTAAAGTTTACACTCTATTAATATTTGAGATGTGTCCCTGGTATGGCTGTAAATGCTAACAGTGAGATATCCTGGAGCTGTGATTTTTGCTGGTCATAATGGCCCTTCTTGGGGTTGAGGACCATGTATATCTCCATGGGTCAAAGCCATTCAATTTGGACGGGATGGTATACTTTTTTTTTTTTCCCTCCAGTTATATAGTTTGGAGGCTAAAATGGTGGTCTCTTGGGCTGCTCAGAAGTCCAGAGGATCGGTGACACAAGTGGTGGCCATAGACTATAAATTATTCCATTCTTCTTGAGAAGGTGTCACAAATACACCTGGAAAACTTTTGGGAGGAAAGGCCTAGGTGGTTCCAGCAGGTTGGAGGATTTGTGATCCTGTCCCTAGGTGGCCACATGGCTATTTCAGCCTAGTGTGTTGCTTAGGAATGGTTTATCGAGGCATGATTGCCCTGACATACCAACTTTGTAGCATCACTAAAGCAATAGGCAGCAGTGCTTTGGTCACTATCCTTTTCCTCCTATGGATTTCAAAAGAGATCTGTGAGAAGGATCAATGGAGAATACTGTATGTTTTGGATAAGGTCATGTTGCCTTCCTGGTGTGCTTCTTTTCTTCTACCACTTTCTGCAAACTATCCTCCTTCTTCTATTTCCTAGGTCAATTTTACCCATGAAATCAGAATATGTTCTTGTGAAGCTGAATCTCTAAAGAAAGGGTGAAAATTCTTAGGGAGCTTTAGGGATCTGTGAGGATTTTCATTTGGCAGGAAAGAGATTCTTTACCAGTTTCCTTTCCTTGATAACCTAGATAAGAAAAGGAGGCCTCTTTTGGGACTGAAAGCCTCTTTTCAACAGAAAGTGGGTATATTGCTTTGCTAGGTTTGCCATAACAGGTGGCTTCAAAAAATGTACTCTCAAAATTCTGGGAATCAGGTGTGTAATCAAAGAGTCTGCAGCATTATGTTCTTCTGAGACTTCTTTTGGGTTATGACTGGTCATCATTTGGCTACATCTTCACATAGTAATGTCTCTGTGTTTTCTCATTTGATCTCCTTTTCTTAAAAAGAACCTGTCCTGTTGACACAGATTCCTGTTTAGAGGCTCTATTTCCAAATAGTGTCTGAAACAGATTGTACTTCAGTCATATTTTGACTACATACAAAATTCAGAGAGTCAGGGCTTCCACATACACATTTTAATAGGATGGATTGTATCTCATATTATTGATTTTCTTCTTTCCACTTGGTGCTGCTATATATTCATCTGTCTTCCAGAGTTCACCCCACTAATCAGGTCTTCCTCATCCAGAAAGTACTGGTTAAGAAAAACAGTGAGTCATTCTGGAGTAATACAGATGAAAACAAAATTGAAAATTTCACAAAGACATAAAGAAAGCAAATCATTTACATTATTTGGAAATATTAAAGCATAATGTGAAGCACATGATAAACTACAAAAAAGTTGCTCTCTCTCTATATATATATAGCATATGTATATACTAGATAATGAGTTCATATCTAATTTTCAAAATAATAAATGGTCCTCAGATAGACCTGGTGACAACACTTCTAACAACTATTTTGCCTTAAATTCAATTGGTAATAGTGTAGCTATCAGTTTTTGCTAAATGTATTTTCAAAGAAAGTGATAAACTTTTCATACTTTTATGAGAGAATGTGGTTTTTGAATGAGGCATTCTCTCATACACAAAATTGAGAGATCAGATACCACTTTAATGAATACCCATGTACCCAAGATATTCAGTCCAAGCAATACGAAAAGAGTGGATTTTAAAGCTGAGAGGTTTGTATTGCAGGACTGTGCAAGGATATGTGTGGCTTATGCCTTTTAATATCCCAAACTCCCCCAAAGCTTTCAGCAGCACCACATATCGGAAAGGCAAGGGAATGGGTGTGGCAGCAAACATCTTGCTGTCACACCCTTGTTCTTGAGGTAAGGCCATGATCAGGTCACTGTTTTCCTGTAGAGAACTATGGAAACAAATATCATTCCATATTCTGAACAGAAAGGTCTGAAGTTTGACTTTCTCCCTTCAAGGTCCTGGTTGGGAGGAGGGCTTTCCTGTACAGCCTGCTTATCCTGTCTGGGAGCCTTCTAACACCCAGCATGCAGTCTTAGTCCTCTGATAAGTGCCCTGTCCCAGCAGAAAAAGCGGTTCTCAGTTCTCTGTTCATTGGTGTTACCAGGATCCCCATACCCTGTCCAGCCATCTTCAAAGAGGGAGCCAGGAGTCCAGCACACAGCTGGCTCTCAGCCTCCTCAGTCCACTAAATGGGGGGCTGGGCCTTGTAGACTGTGATCCTTGTAGATGACTAGAACTATAATTCAAGGGTGGTGGGGGTTGTATATTGCTCTGAATCTTGGGCCAGGCCAGTGAGTGGAGTGAGTGGTTCTAGTAAGGACTGTTGGTCTTTTTAGCCTTCCTCAAGCTCTGAAGCCCTGGACAAAATTTGCAATATGATTTTATCTACACTCTGCTAAGGGTCTGGCTGTTGATGGAACTGCTTTCTGATGGCTTTTGACGTACACCAACCTTAAAGAGCCATACGTACACATGTGTCCCTCCTATCCTCAAAGCCCCTCCCAAATCTTCCCCTATCTTTTTCTTCTGGAATATCTGGAATATTCAAGGGCACTCGTTTTCGATATGAAATCCTGAATGATGATTTTTTACATGAGTTATGGACTGTTGTATATTTCACATGTGAAAACATGGGTGCAGATTTTTGTACGTGAAATATGAAATCTAATGTTTCATGTTCCATAATCTCCCTGTATATTTTTCTTCATGATATATAGAATCTTGGATATTTTCCATATGGATATCTGTGCACACTTTTTCCTCCATGAATGTGAATTTCTGTGTATTTTACATATGAAAATTTGAGCATACGTTTTCCTGCTTGAAGTATAAAACTTTACGCATTTCTTATTTGACAGTCTCAAAGGAAGAGGGGAGGAGAGTTTGAGATGTATGGAGAGAGTAACACGGAAATTTAAATTACTATATGTAAATGAGATAGCCAATGGGAACTTTCTATATGCCTCAGGGAACTCAAACAGGAGCTCTCTGTCAATCTAGATGGGGGGAATGGGAAAGGAAATGGGAGGGAGTTTCAAGAGAGATGTGATATATCTATACCTACAGCTGACTCAGGTTGAAGTTTGATAGAACACAACAAAATTCTGTAAAGCAATTATCCTTCAATTATAAAATGAATAAATTCATAAAAAATATTTTCTAACATGAAGTATATAACTATCGATTGTTCTTATATGGAAATCTGGGGGCAAAGTTTAATGCATGAAATACCAAATCTGTACATGTTGCACACAGATTTCAAGATCTAGATTATCCTACATGAAATTTGGTATTTTTTATATTTCACATAAAAAGTTCTGGGCATAGATTTCCTTGATTTAAGTATGGAATACTCTATATTTCACACAGGAAAATATGGGTGTCATTATTTCCACATTACATAAGTAATTTTTGATATTTCATGCTTGAAACTAGAGGCACAGATTTTCCTGCATACAGTATGGTTCACATTGTATGAAATTCTGGGAAAATATTTTCCTACATTCACTACTGAGTTATTTATGTTACATCTATGAATATATGTGTGCACATTTTCCTACATGATAGATCAAATTCTCTATGCTTGACATTTGAAAATATGGACATTCATCATCCAATATTAATTATTAAATCATTAATAATTCACACATAAAAATATAAGCACAGTTTTATATGAATACATTCTCCAATGTGAAATAACATTTTGTTATGCTTCATGTGTGCATATTACCAAAATGAAATATGGAATTATGTGTATTTTTACAGATAATTTGAGAGCCTGTTTTTCTGCTATATTGATGTATGAAGTTTTCTATATTTCACATGCAAAGGTCTTAATGAAGATTTTCTATACAAAATATGTAATTTTCCATGTTTCATGTATAGTAATCAGGGAACAAATATTCCTACATGGAACATGAGCTGTCTACATTTCACATATGAAAGTACAGGTGCCAATTTGCCAACTTGAAATATTACATACTCTATATTTCACATTTGAAATCTGTCCACCCATTTTCTACATGAAATATGAAATACTCTATATAGTACATTTGAAAATATCTGCTCCAGTTTTCCTATGCGAAGTAATGAATATTATGTACATCACGTACGAAGATCTGGGTGCTAACTTATCCACATGACATCTGGATATTTTGTATATTTCAGATACCAAAATCTGTGTACCGATTTTACTACCTAAAACATGGAATTCTGTGTATTTCAAATATGAATTCCGGGTGATAGTTTTACTCAATTAAAGATCAAATGGACATGGCTAGGGCAGGACCCAAGATTTGGAAGAGGCCAAGGTTCTTCGAAAAAGGGCACAGACTGGCAGGCAGCACAGAGTCTGCTGCCCTAGAGACTTTTCCCACACATGTGAGAAGGTGATAGGGGAAGGTGCTGCGCTAGTGCTGCCTAGGATCATCCCACCAGCCAGTACACACCCTCCCTGAGTGTGGTGCACATTGACACCATGTGAGAGAAAAAAATGGCTAAGGTAGACTCTCAGCATGAGACTCCATGTATCCTAGGAGATGGGGTGTGAGTATTGTATCAGTGCGGGCACTTCCAGACCTCCAAACAGTGCAGAAAAGTGAGGAAAGCATAGGAGTTGGATGTATGTGTGCGTGCCTCTGCCAAATTTTGCCTGTGAGGGAGGGAACAGGGAAGAAGCAAGGGTGGTGGTGGACACTTTGCATACCAGGACACTGGGTCAGTTAGAGACAGCGATGACCCTGGGGTTGTTTCAGAGTCGACTGCTTTTCAGGCTCCAGGGACTAGGGAGTAGCTGCCCTGCCTATTATTGCCCTACATGTGCCAGATGTTCTGCCTTGAATTTCTTCCATTCTCTGAGGCCTTGATCTTGACTGTGGAGGGCAGAGGAATAAAGGTGTGTGTCTACAACTGACAGAATATTCTGACACTGGAGAAGAATCTCTGAATTTTGTCATGGTGATCCTGAAGGAAATCGACGCTATGAGACTCTTACAGGGTCCCTTGATTTTAAGTGGGCATCTTGGATGTCTCCTGGGCCAACCTTTAACTGGGGTCCATGGATTGTGGGTTCTGTATCCTGGCAGGGATGACTGAGCTATAGGCCAATCTACCACACCATAGAGACAGCAGCATAAAGAGAGCCTTGGCATTTAGTATATCCAGCCTGGGCTGGAATCAAGCCCCTTTGGAGCATTTGGCAGGGAAATGCTGCTTTTCGCACAAGGGAGGCATGAGCTATGGGTCCCGGGTAGGCAGGATTACCAGAGGGTCATCTATTGTGGGGCTCCATGTGTGTGGGTTAGTTAAGTATAGAGCCTGTGGGAATGGAGTCCCCCTTCCCTTCTTGACCTCACATTCAGTGCCTTCTTTCAGGAGAGACTCTTTGGATCCATGCATACCTTCTCAGGATACTGTATCAGGCACAGGCCTGTCACACTCTCTTTGGTGATCTGGATGATCGAGTATCTATTTGGCCTTGACATAGGAGATAAATCTCAGGGGAAATGAAAACAGTTACAAATAGAAAACTTCCCTTAGGATGAGCAAGAGAACATTGGTCAGAAGGTCATGGGCCCAATATGGGGGTGGGGATGGGTTGCTGAGCCTGTGATGGGCACAAAATGTACAAGGAATGATCTTGAGAGGAGCTGACCCAGAAAGTGGTGCTACAAGTCAAGAGTACAAAGCCCTTTGCTATTACTGTGTGGTTCCTAGGAAGAAAGCACAGGGGATGGAATCATGCCAATGTGTTTGGCACTCTGAACCTGTCCAAGGTGATGGTACAAGACAGAAAGCAGGTGCACATCACTCAGCTGTCCTCAGTAAGTACTTCCAACCCTTCCCATGTCTTTTCAGGACAGTCCCCATCATGAGCAAATCCCAAGGTTTTCCAGCATTCCATGATAATTGTAAAGTAGAGGACACTGACTTTATCAACAGAGTGACAGGAAATAATGAAAAGAAAGAAAGAAAGAAAAAAGAATAGAGAGGTGCTTAACAAAGCCTATTATGCTGGACAAGTATACCTCTGGTTCTGCATATGTACAAGATTTCTTTCAGAATTCTGTGTGTGTGTGTGTGTGTGTATGTGCACCCAGCAGTACAAATGTGTGTGTGAGCTCTAGGATCTGGCCTGGATGGGAATGGAAGAAAGGATATGGAAAATGTGAAAGAGCCTGTGTAAACCACATAGACCATGGGGTAGCAGAAGCACTGACACTAGGGTAACAAGCCCAAGGAAGTTACCAAAGGAGCAAGGTGTAAGTGAAAACATGCTGCTCCAACCTGGATTCATGGGTAGAAAGAAGAGGTAGGGAGGAAGCATTTGGGTTTATGCTTGCCTCATGGAAGACATAAAGGAACTGGGAATCAGAATGAGCATTATTCTCAGGCACATTAGAGAGGGTATGCACAGTCCCTTGGACACCTTCTTGGGCAGTCCTTCTCAAGTGCATGAGCATTCTTTCCCCTACATGACCAGCACATGAGCAGACATTTCCTCTTCTGTAAGGTTTGGGAGAGACTGACGACACTGTAGTAACATAAGCAGCTGCTATGTGAAGAGACTGCCAGTTTGAAACATCATTCTTTAAATGCTTCACAGAATGCTTGGATATCAGATCTCTGGAAAGGATGGCTTCAGTTGATGCTTTCACTACCCCTGGACCCACAGGGTTGGGGTTACAGCATAGGCTGGGATGTGTTCTCACCTGGAGGCTGGAAGAAAACAGAACCGCTTTACAAGGTCCTCTGTAGAGTCAATGGCAGCCTTCAATTCTTCTGGCACCAGTGAGTTACAGCCTTTATTGGGATGATGTCCCTTCATTTATCTCTGTTTAGTGATGCTTCATCTTTGAGAGAACTCCATTTCTTAGAATTTCATTTCTAAACAGAATTCTCTGTGTGTCACATACTGGCTCGTGTGCAAACTTTTTCTACATGAAGCATAGAACTCAATAATTTACGTATGACCATATGCATGTCAATTTCCTCTGTGAAATATGAAATTCTCTATATTTCACCTGTGAAAATGACAGCACAAACTTTCCAAAACAGAATTGGAATTCTCTGTATTTCATATGAAAATCTGTGTGCATGAGATTAGATTACCAATGTTGTTTTACATATATGAACGACTAGGTGTTCCCTTTTCTCCATGAAATATGGAATTCTGCATATTTCCCTTATAAACATCTGGCCATTGATTTTAGCACAAAAAAGGAATTTTGATTTTTTCACATATGTAATTTTGGGCACTGTTTTCCTGTATTAAACATAGAATATCTATATTTCACATGTGAAAATCTAGGCAGAGATTTAACCCATCAAATAATGAATTCTCTGTATTTCATTCAGGAAAATGTGGGTCATGATTTTCCTACATAAAATATTAACTTCTGTATTTCACAAGGGAAAATCCCTATGTGAAATACGGATTTCTCTGTTTGACCTTCGAAACTCTAGGCACGTAGCTTTCTTCCAAGAAACAGGAAATTATTGCATTTCATTGAATATCTGGAAGTCAATTTTACATCTTGAAATATGGTATTCATATATTTGAAATAGCAAAATCACAGCCACCATTCCTAAATGAAATATAAATGCTCTATATTTCACATATGAAAATCTAAGTGCCAAGTCCATTGGAAAGTTGGAATTCTGTGTAATTTAAATTTGAAATTCAGGAAGGTGATATTTCTTATTGCAAATATGGAATTCCCTAATTTCATGTGAAAATCTGGGTGTATATTTTCCTAGACGAAGAATAGAAGTCTCTGTATTTCAATTGTCTGCCATCAAAGCGACCAGATAACTTGAATAGTTTTAAGAAAACCTATAGTATTTTCTAAAATTAACACCAAAAGAGATGTCCTTTTCATCCTAGTTGACCGGAATGTAACAGCAGGAAGTCAAGAGATACCTGGAGTAACAGGCAAGTTTGGACATGGGGTACAAAATGATGCAGGACAAAGACTAAAAAGCAGAGTTTTACAAGTAATCCCCATCATTTCAGGATGGGGATTACTTGTAAATCCATGGCTGAATCATGTCAATGTATGACAAAAACCACTACAATATTGTAAAGTAATTAGCCTCCAACTAATAAAAATAAATGAAAAAAAAAAAAGCGCAGAGTTTTAGCAAACAGAAGGCTAAAAATGGAAGCAGCAACAGATAGTTTTCTTGAGCTCCAAAATCACTGCGGATGCTGATTATAGCTGTGAAAAGAGAAGACTCTTGCTCCTGGGAAGAAAAGGTATGATAAACCTAGACACAGTGTGCTGAAAGGCAGAGATGTCACTTTGCCAACAGAAATCTGTATAGGCAAAGCTAGTTCCCCCCCCGCCCCCGCCATTGGATGTATATGGATGTCCACCTTAGGTGGCCCTACATGGCATGGCTCAGTTTCATTGAGTTAGACAAAGTTGTGGTCCATGTGATTCAATTGGTTACTTTTCTGTCATTGTAGTTTCAGTCTGTCTGCCTCTGATGTCCTCTCTCAGCACCTAGCATCTTACTGGGATTTCTTTTACCTTGGATGTGGGTATCTCCTCTCACTCCCTGGCAACTACAGCATTGAGCAGCTGCTGCTCGCTGCACCAGTGAATTTGCTAAACTCAGCAGCAGTGGCCACAAGGCTTGAAAAGGTCAGTTTTCATTCAAATCCCAATGAAAGGCAATGCCAAAGAATGTTTAAATTTCTACACAATTGCACTCATCTCACATGCTAGTAAAATAACACTCAAAATTCTCCAGGCCAGGATTCAGCAATACCAGAACCATGAACTTATAGATGTTCAAGTCGGTTTTAGAAAAGGCAGAGGAATGAGGGGTCAAATTTCCAACATCCATTGGATCATTGAAAATCCAAGAGAATTCCAGAAAAAAAAAAATCTGCTTCTTCTTTATTGACTATGCCAAAAAACTTGACTGTAGAAAATTCTGAGATATGAATACCAGATCACCTGACCTGCCTCTTGTGAAATCTGTATGCAGGGCAGGAAGCAACAGTTAGAAGAAGACATGGAACAACAGACTGGTGAAAAGGAGCACATCAAGGCTTGTATATTGTCATCCTCCTTATTTACCTTATCTGCAGAGGGCATCATGAGCCATGCTGTCCTGGATGAAACACAAGCTGGAGTCAAGCTTGCTCAGAGAATTATCAGTAACCTCAGATATACAGATAACACCACCTTTATGGCAGAAAGTGAAGAAGTAAAGAGCCTCTTGATAAAAGTGAAAGAAGAGAGTGAAGATGTGAGCTTGAAACTCAACATTCAGAAAACTAAGATCATCACTTCATGGAAAATAGATGGGGAAACTAGAAACAGTGGCAGACTTTATATTTTTGGGCTCGAAAATCACTGCAAATGGTGACTGCAGCCATGAAATTAAAAGACACTTACTCCTTGGAATGAAAGTTATGACCAACATAGACAGCATATTAAAAAGCGGAGACATTACTTTGCCAAAAAATGTCTGTCTAGTAAAGAATATGGTTTTTCTACTAAGCGTGTACAGATGTGAGATTTGGACTATAAAGAAAGCTGAGCACTGAAGAATTGATGCTTTCAAACTGTGGTGTTGGAGAAGACTCTAGAGAGTCCCTTGGAATGCAACCAGATCCAACCAGCCCATCCTAAAGGAGATCAATCCTGAGAGTTCATTGGAAGGACTAATGTTGAAGTTGAGACTCCAATACTTTGGCCACATAATGTGAAGAACTGACTCATTTGAAACCACCCTGATGCTGAGAAAGAAAGAATGAGAGCAGGGGGAGAAGGGTATGGCAGAGGATAAGATGGTTGGAAGGCATCACAGACTCATGGACATGAGTCTGTGTAACCTCTAGGAGTTGGTGATGGACAGGGAGTCCTGGCATGCTGCCATCCATGGGGTCCCAAAAAGTTGGACACAACTCAGCAACTGAACTGAACTGATTAATAATGTGAGAGTCCAACTATAAGCAAGGTTGAGTGACAAAGAACTGAGGGTCTGGAACTGTTTTGCTGAAAGTGAGTCTTGAGTGCCTCTTGGACAACCAGGAGATCAACCCAGTCAATCCTAAAGAAACTAACCCTAAATATTCATTGGAAGGACTGATGCTGAAGCTCCAATATGTTGGCTACCTGATGTAAAGGACTCATGGGAAAAGATTGAGGCTCTGCCTTGTCAGAAAATATTGTTGGCTCTGATATGGGAAAGACTGAGGGCAGGAGAAAAAGTGGGAAACAGAAGGTGAGATGGTTGGACATGCTGGAATGACAAGACTCAACAAATATGAGTCTGAGCAAAGTGTTGGAGACACTTTGGGTAGGGAAGGCTAGGGAAGCCTGGAGTGCTGCTGTCCATGGTATTGCAGAGTTGGACATAGCTGAGCAACTGAAAAGCAGCAACAACTCTGTATCATGTCAATCAGGAGGAGATATTGCAACTTGAAATATGGAATTCTCTATATCTCCAAGGGAAAATTAGACTCTACTTTTTGAAATATGGACATCTATTTCATTTATGAATGTCTGGATGCCAATTTTGCTTCTTAAACTAGGAGAGTTTGAATATTTCAGGCAACAAATTTTAATAAAACTGCTTATACATAATAAGGAATATTGTATATTTCAAATATGAAAATGTGGGCATACATGTCCTTATGTGAAATATTTCACATGTGATAATGGGCTCATAATTGAATTTTCTCTTTCTTGTTTTAAAGTCTGACACCAGATAGTCCTTCAGCTAAGATGAAATTCTCAGCTTCACATCTAAAAATCTAGGTGCAGATTTTAGAACATGAAATATGAAATTCCCTATAATTCACATATGAGAACCCGGGAACAGGTTTTCTGACTTGAGATATGGAATACATGGTATATCACATAGGAAAAGATTTTTCTTCATGAAATATGCAATTCTTTATATTACAGTTATGAAACTCTGAATGCAGATTTGTATGCAGGAAATATGAAAATCTCTGTTTCACATATCAAAACACAGTCACAGGTTTTCAACATGAGTAGTGGATTTTTTTTTTTCTCATTGGAATATCTGTGTGCTGACATTCCTTCAAACAACATGGAGTACTGTGTATTTAACAGTTGAAAAACAGGCATCAATTTTCCTACAACAAATATGGAATTTTCTATTTCATATATTAAAATCGCTTCAGCTGTGAAATTCTCTATATTTTAGCAAAGAGAATTTGAAGGAAGATCTGACATGACATGCGAAATGCTTGCACTTGAAATTGTGGAGACAATTTTCTCATATGGAATTTGAAATCTCAGATATTCATATAGGAAAATTTGTGTCAGATTTCATACATAAAGTATGGAATTTTCCATGATTCAGAAATTAAGATCTGGGCCGAATGGGGCAATATACATTCACCTGTGTTTTATGTATCAAAAGGTGATCTCAGAGTTACCAACTGAAATTCAGTATTCTCTATATTATATTTATGCAAGTCTGGGTGAAGATTTCACTACATGGTACATGAAAAAAATCTGTATGTACATTGGAAATTCTGGGCGCCAATGTTTCTACATGAAACAGTTAAATCATTATAGTAACTTTTAAAATTCCTAGGTTGTGATGTTCCCACATGAAATATGAAGATCTGTTTATCTCATGTATGAAAACATGGATGTCATTTTTACCTGCGTGAAATCTGAAGTTCACTAA
The DNA here is from genome assembly GCF_019320065.1 of Cervus canadensis. NCBI lineage: Eukaryota > Metazoa > Chordata > Mammalia > Artiodactyla > Cervidae > Cervus > Cervus canadensis. Next base: position 5,941,663 of record NC_057420.1, read on the forward strand.
AACTGCATGCAGTAAAGTCTGTGTGCAGGTTTTACTACATGATGCTGTGAAATTCTGCAAATATGTCAATAGAAAATCTGGGTGTCCATTTTCCTTCATTAAATATGAAATTCTCAGTATTTCCTTGATCTAAATCAGAGCACAGTTATTGTTATATAAAATAGGAAATTATTTTTATTTCCCATTTGAAAATCTGGGTTCAGATTCCCCAGTGTGATAGATAGAATTTCTGGAATTCATTCATGAAAATGTGGGTATAGATGATCTTACATGAATTTTGGTATTCTCTTTATTTCAGGTATAAAAATCAAGGCAAATAGTTTCTTGCACGAAATACAGCATTCTCAAATGAATTTTAAGGTTAGACAGAAAATAAAATCCTGTGAAACAATTACCCTTCGGTTAGAAGTAAATAAATTAAGAAAAAAACCCAGAAATTGCTTAAAAATATGGTATTCCATATATTTCATATTTCACCATCTAGGTGTAGATGTTTCTAACTGAAATATGGAATTCTCTATATTGCTCATATTTAAATCTTAAGCAGAGTCTCCTACATGCAATAGTGAATTCTCTATATTTGACATAAGAAATCCTGCTAAGGAATTACTGAAAAGGGAAAGTTGGAATTTTGCGTTTCACATATGAAAACCAGGGTACAGATGGATGTATGATATATGAACTGTACATATTTCAGATGAAAATTTTGAGTGCAGGAATTTTACATGAAATATGCCTCCAGTCAAAGGTGTGGTTTTTCCAACAGTCATGTATGGATATGAGAGTTGGACTATGAATAAAGCTGAGTGCTGAAGAATTGATGCTTTTGAACTGTGGTGTTGGAGAAGACACTTGAGAGACACTTGGACTGCAAGGAGATCCAACCAGTTCATCATAAATGATATCAGTTCTGAATACTCTTTGGAAGGACTGATGCTGAAGTTGAAACTGCAATACTTTGGCCATCTCATGTGAAGAATCAACACACTGGAAAGGATCCCACTGCTGTGAAAGATTGAAGGCAGGAGGAGAAAGGGACAACAGAGAATGAGATGGTTGCATGGTATCACTGACTCTATGAACATGAATTTGAGTAAGCTCTGGGAGTGGCAGATGGATAGGGAAGCCTAGGATGCTACAGTCCAGGGTCTCAAAGACTCAGACACGACTGAGCGAATGAACTGAGCTGAGGCTGAACTCATGTTTCAAATTGAAAATCTTACCTCCAGCTCCTCCCTGTCCATCACCAACTCCCAGGGTCCACCCAAACCTATGTTCACTGTGCTGGTGATGCCATGCAACATCTCTTCCTCTGTTGTTCCCTTCTCCTCCTGCCCTCAATCCCCCCAGGGCCTTTAAAAATGAGTCAGCTCTTTGCACCAGGTGGCCAAACTATTGGGGTTTCAGCTTCAACATCAATCCCTCCAATGAACACCTAGGATTGATCTCTTTTAGGATGGACTGGTTGGATCTCCTTGCAGTCCAAGGGACTCTGAAGAGTCTTCTCCAACACCACAGTTCAAAAGCTTCAATTCTTTGACATAGCTTTCTTCAAAGTCCAACTCTCACATCCATACACGACCATTGGAAAAACCATAGCCTTGACTAGATAGATTTTGTTGGCAAAGTAATGTCTCTGCTTTTTAATATGCTATCTAGGTTGGTCCATAACTTTCCTTCAAGGGGTAAATGTCTTTTAATTTCATGGTTGCAATCACCATCTGCAGTGATTTTGCAGCCCCACCCCCACCCCCCAAAATAAAGTCTGACACTTTTTCCACTGTTTCCCCATCTATTTCCCATGAAGTGATGTGACCAGATGCCATGATCTTAGTTTTCTGAATGTTGAGCTTTAAGCCAACGTTTTCACTCTCCTCTTTCACTTTCATCAAGAGATTTTTTAGTTCCTCTTCACTTTCTGCTATAAGGGTGGTGTCATCTGCCTATCTGAGATTATTGATATTTCTTCCAGCAATCTTGACTCCACCTTGTGCTTCTTCCAGCCCAGAATTTCTCATGATGTACTCTGCATATAAGTTAAACAAGCAGGGTGACAGTATACAGCCATGACATACTCCTTTTCCTATTTGTAACCAGTCTGTTGTTCCATGTCCAGTTCTAACTGTTGCTTCCTGACCTGCATATAGGTTTCTCAAGAGGCAGGTCAGATGGTCTGGTATTCCTATCTCTTTCAGAATTTTCCACAGTTTATTGTGATCTACACAGTCAAAGGCTTTGGCATAGTCAATAAAGCAGAAATATACGTTTTTCTGGAACTCTCTTGCCTTTTTCATGATCCAGCGAATGTTGGCAATTTGATCTCTGGTTCCTCTGCCTTTTCTAAAACCAGCTTGAACATCTGGAAGTTCACAGTTCTTGTATTGCTGAAGCCTGTCTTGGAGAATTTTGAGCATTACTTTACTAGCGTGTGAGATGAGTGCAATGGTGCAGTAGTTTGAGCATTCTTTGGGATTGTCTTTCTTTAGGATTGGAATGAAAACTGACCTTTTCCAGTCCTGTGGCCACTGCTGAGTTTTCCAAATGTGCTGTCATATTGAGTGCAGCGCTTTCACAGCATCATCCTTTAGGATTTGAAATAGCTCAACTGGAATTACTTCACCTCCACTAACTTTGGTTGTAGTGATGCTTTCTAAGGCCCACTTGACTTCACATTCCAGGATGTCTGGCTCTAGGTGAGTGCTCACACCATCATGATTTCCTGGATCATGAAGATCTTTTTTGTACAGTTCTTCTGTGTATTCTTGCCACCTCTTCTTAATATCTTCTGCTTCTGTTAGGTCCATACATGTCTGTCCTTCATTGAATCCATCTTTGGTAGGTTTAGAAGAGGCCTAACATGAAATTTTGGACAAACTCTATGAGATCATGAAGGACATGGAAATATAGTGTGCTGCAGCCCATGGGGTTTTGTAGGGTCATGACAATGACATGATTTAGTGACTGGACCACAACAACCACCTGACGTTATAAACCTTTCCAAATTTAAGCAGGATGTGTTTTTCCCATACTCAGGCCCTTGTAGAAGAACCTATAGGCATGATGCCAGTACCTCCCCCCCGCCCCCCCGCCGCTTTTTTCAATTTGTGGAGTCATTTGGGGCCAACAGATTTGGAATGACAAGTAACAGTGTCAACTACATGTAGGAGCACTATCATTTTAAGCAATGCAAACTTACCTTAGATTTGCAGTGTTCTACCTGGCCTCAGGCATGTCTTCTGCTTAAGGAACATACTACAGGCTCAATCCAGTTGGCTAAACTTTTAGCTTTTCACGTAATCTTTAATAATGCCAAAGAAAGGGGTATTCCAATTATGTGTCCATTGACAGATTCCTAGGCTGGAGCTTATGGTTCCCCTTGTAGAATGATTTAAAGTGTCCCCTGAACCCTTCTGCTTGGCCTTCCAGCTCTGCTGCTATAAAAACTGACGTTTACACTAGGTTCCTCTTCAAGACATGAAATCTCTTTCCTTACTTTTTTTCTTGCTTTCTTGGGAACAGTAGATATCAATGACTCTTGTCAGTGAAAGTGCTTCAACTCTCCAAAATTCAGTAGGAGGCTCTTCAACAAAATATCCCTTGGTTCTTTAAACACAAAGCACCCTACTTATTGAATGTCATAATGACATTCATAAAGAGACACTACTTAAAGTGCTTCCATGCATGGAGTCATGGAAGTGGAGTCCATGCATGGAGTCTCCCACCTCAAAATGGGTGGGAGACTAGTTCTATGCCCTCACTTGGCTGAAATTTCACACACTGAGTCTTCATCCTCACATGTAAATTATTATCCTCTACCCAAATTCCATATTGGGTCTCTTTAGCAGTTCTTAAGCTTTTACACTCGAGAACAGTGTTCTTTCTAATATCTCCTATGACCTTTCTCCCAAGTCTGCTATAATTTTAGAATCAATTCACTATCTGCTTCCACCTGTTAACCTGATCAAAGAATGATGGTCCCATATGATTCCATCAATATCCATTTGGCCAGGCAACCTAGAGAAAATATGACTAATAGCCCACCAAGTTAGTGTAAGGTCGCTCTTTGGAAACCCCGAAAAACACTGATGCACTAAAAAACACACTGTTTTTTTCTCCCTGGATATAATAATTAGTAGTGCAGGTTAATAAAACAAATTTCTTGGAAAAGTAGAGGCTGGTAATGTAGCAGAATGCCCAATAAGTGTATTAAAACTATGTGTGCATGTGGAGCAACTCACTGAACATTAACAGGAAGCTTGCAGAAAGACCCTGAATAACGAATGGTGTAAATAATATGTGCACAAAATCTGTAAGAAGGGAGGAGAAGCAAGTAGGTTGAGACCCGAGCACCAAGAAAAGGACACAGAGAAGGAGAAGAAGACCATGGGTTCAGAGGTCCTTCAGGGTGAGCAGATTCAGACTGTATAATGGGGTCCTATCCTTTGGATCACACACCAGGAAGATGAATCCACTCAGCCGAAATGAAAGCCAGTGTAATGAACTGGAAGGCTGTACAAGACTCGAACTCCACTAGTGAAGAGCTTGTACACTACTTTTGTTTAGTTCTGAAGCAAGGCAATGGAATCAGGCTGAATCTGCTCTAAACTCTGGCCATATGGAAATCTGGGTGCAATGATTCCTACAGAAAATATGAATGCTGTGTATTTCATGTATGAAAATGTGGACACAGATTTTCTTGCTTGACTATGGCATTCTCCCCATTTTACATTTGAAAAGCTGGGCAATGATTTTCCTGCATGTAATATGGAATTCTCAATACTTAACATTTGAAACTCTGGGCATAGATTTTCCTCCAAGAAATATGGATCTAGCCATATTTAACTGTGAAAATCTGAGTGCATATTTATCTCTTGAAATGTTATTTCACCTGTATTCATATATTAACATCTGCAATGCTATTGTCTGACACGAAATATGGAATACTTTTCATTTCCACTAGATAATCTGAAGATTGATATTAACTCAGTAAATATGAAATTTTGATATTTCACTTATAAAAATTTGGTTGCTGATTTAATTACATGAGTTATAGAATTTTGTATGCGTCTTGTTTTGAATTCTGGGCCTACATATTCTGCAATAAACATGGAATTATACATTCCACATATGAATATATGGCCTTGAATTTTCTTTTATGAATTATGAAATTCACATATATCACATATAAAATCCCTGGCACAGATTTTCCTACACGAATCTGTATTTCTCTGACAAATGAAAATCCCAGTTCTGATACCACTAAGGAAATACAGAAGTCTCTCAATTTCAAATAGAAACATCTGGACCTTGGTATCCTGAATTGAATTATGGAATTGTCTGTACCTTCAAAGGAAAATCATATTTTCCTTCTGTAACATGATATTTCCTTTATTTCTTGTATGAAACTTTGGGTGCATATTTTACTAAATATTCTAAAAGAGCTTCAATATTCATATGTAAAACTCTGAAGAAATATATTTTGAAATGAAGTATGGAATAGTGTTTTTTTTCATATTGGAAATCAGGGGATCCAATATTTCTTATAGGAAATATTAACCCTCGATACATCAATATGAGTTTGGGTGCTATAGAGAATTTTCTTTGTTTTGTGTATTGAAATCTGATGCTGATATTCCTGCATGAAAGATGAATTTATCAGTTTTATGTAGGAAAATATAAATGCAGGTTTAAAATCATGTAATATGTAATAATCTGTAATTCACATATGAAAATATGGACACAGGTCTTTCTGTATGAAACATGATATTTTATATATCACTTTTTTTTTCATTTATTTTTATTAGTTGGAGGCTAATTACTTCACAACATTGCAGTGGGTTTTGTCATACATTGACATGAATCAGCCATGGAGTTATATGTATTCCCCATCCAGATCCTCCCCCCCACCTCCCTCTCCACCCGATTCCTCTGGGTCTTCCCAGTGCACCAGGCCTGAGCACTTGTCTCCTGCATCCCACCTGGGCTGATGATCTGTTTCACCCTAGATAATATACATGCTGTTCTCTCGAAACATCCCACCCTCGCCTCCTCCCTCAGAGTCCAAAAGTCTGTTCTGTACATCTGTGTCTCTTTTTCTGTTTTGCATATAGGGTTATCATTACCATCTTTCTAAATTCCATATATATGTGTTAGTATACTGTAATGTTCTTTATCTTTCTGGCTTACTTCACTCTGTATAATGGGCTCCGTTTCATCCATCTCATTAGAACTGATTCAAATGAATTCTTTTTAATGGCTGAGTAATATTCCATGGTGTATATGTACCACAGCTTCCTTGTCCATTCAACTGCTGATGGGCATCTAGGTTGCTTCCATGTCCTGGCTATTATAAACAGTGCTGCAATGAACATTAGGGTGCACGTCTCTTTCAGATCTGGTTTCCTCGGTGTGTACGCCCAGAAGTGGTATTGCTGGGTCATATGGCAGTTCTATTTCCAGTTTTTAAAGAAATCTCCACACTGTTCTCCATAGCGGCTGTACTAGTTTGCATTCCCACCAACAGTGTAAGAGGTTTCCCTTTTCTCCACACCCTCTCTAGCATTTATTGCTTGTAGACTTTTGGATAGCAGCCATCCTGACTGACGTGTAATGATACCTCATTGTGGTTTTGATTTGCCTTTCCCTGATGATGAGTGATGTTGAGCATCTTTTCATGTGTTTGTTAGCCATTTGTATGTCTTCTTTGGAGAAATGTCTGTTTAGTTCTTTGGCCTAATTTTTGATTGGGTCATTTATTTTTCTGGAATTGAGCTTCAGGAGTTGCTTGTATGTTTTTGAGATTATATATATCACTTTTGAATATCTGGTTGCAGGTATTCTAGCATGAAACATAAATATTTGTGTATTTCACATTTCAAAATATGGTTATATATATTCTGTAAGGATTGGGGAGTTTTTCATAATTCTCACTTGAAAATCTGTGTTGATTTTCCTTCATTAAATATGGAATTCTCTATATGTAACATCTGAGAAAACGTCTGTCAATTGTCCTACAAGAACAAATGGACTTTTCTCTTTCATACATGAAAATATACCCTGATGTGATATGAAATTCTTTCTATTTCACCCACTAAAATTTGAATGAATGTTTTCCAACATGAAATATAGAATTCTGTATCTTTAACATTTGAGGATAGATTTTCATAAATGAAATATAAACTCTTAATATTTCACATATGAAAATTTCTGGATAGATTTTTCACACACAAGAGCTTCCTGCGTAGCTTAGTCGGTAAAGCATTTGCCTGCAATTCTGAAGATCTGGGTTAAATTCTAGGTTAGGGAAGTTCCCCTGGAGAAGGATATGCAACCGACTCCAGTATTCTTGTGAGGAAATCTCATGGAGAGAGGAGACTAGCAGGCTAGAATTCATGGGATCATGAGAATCACACATGACTTAACATTCACTATCTTTCTTTCTTTTTCACACATGAAATAAAAATTTTCTGTGACTCAGAAATTGTAATCTGGATAGAAGCAAAAATAAAAACAAAATTGGAACCTAATTCAACTTAAAAGCATGTTCTGTAATTTTTTTTAAATGAAGTATAATTGCTTTACAGATTTTTATTATTTCCTGTCAAACCTCAATGTGAATCAACCATAGATATACATATATTGACCCCCTTTTGAACTTCTCTCCCACTTCCTGCCCCATTACATCCCACCCCATTCATTAGTTTGATACAGAGCCCCTGGTTGAGTTTCCTTCTACACGGAGATAACCCTTGGGAGAGAAGGCAAAGAGTTGCAAAGGGAAAAGTATCCAGTTATGAAGACCAGGGGCACCTCGCTCTAGAGGTTTTGGGTCACAAGGCAGTGCTGGACCTGATATGAGAGCAGCAGATTAACAGGGAAGGATCATGAAAAGTTCAGGCAGAGAAGGAGATGATCCAAGTTAACTGAGCCCAAGGCCCCCTGCCATGTGTGTGTGGTTCCTGGAAGGAAAACTCAGGGAATGTAGTTATGCCAAAATGATTGGTACTGTGAACCTGCCCAAGGCTATGTGAGAATACAGAACACAAAGTACATAGCACTCCACTGTCCATGACAAACACTTCCAGATCTGCATACCTCTTTGCAGGTCAGTCCCACACCAAGAAAACCCCAAGATCTTGTAGCCTTCCAGGATAACATGCAAAGATGGAAGAGGGCACTGACTTCATCAACAAGTGGTACCAAAAAACAAAAAGAAGGGAGTGATCACCTGAACAATTGAATTTTGTATATCTCACATATGAAATCTGGGGTGAATAATTTCCTATATTTTCTGTATAAAAATATGAGCCCAGATTTTCATAAGCAAAATAGATTAGTCCATACTTTCTTCAGAGAATCTGAGATTATATTTATTTGTGAAATATTCAAAATTCTGAATCTGATATCAGGGAATCTGTATCTACTTTGTTATGTGAAATATAGAGAATTTCATACAGAAAATCATGTAGAATTTTGTATAGAAAATCCTCCTGTGCACAAATGTGCATTGAAATATCAATAATGCCATATTTCATCGAGGAAGACAGTGCTTAGGTTTTCAGATAATAAATACAGAGAATTCCATAATTGATTTAGATTCATCAGCACCATAATCTGCTCAAGTTCAATATAAAGTATTTTATATTTTGGATACGAAAAAGAGGCAGGGGCACCCCAATGTTCATCGCAGCACTGTTTATAATAGCCAGGACATGGAAGCAACCTAGATGCCCATCAGCAGATGAATGGATAAGGAAGCTGTGGTACATATACACCATGGAATATTACTCACCCATTAAAAAGAATTCATTTGAATCAGTTCTCATAATGAGATGGATGAAACAGAGCCCATTATACAGAGTGAAGTAAGCCAGAAAGATAAAGACCAATACCGTATACTAATGCATATATATGCAATTTAGAAAGATAGTAACGATAACCCTATATGCAAAACAGAAAAAGAGACACAGATGTACAGAATAGATAGCAATATTTTCTTATGGCAATTATAGAGGATTCCATATTTCATTAAAAAATCAGTACCATGTGTTTGGATATGAAATATAGGAAACTCCAAATTTCATGTGGGAATGTCTGCATGTCTGTTCCGAAAAATGACATTCAGAGTCTTCCCTGGATTTCACACAGTAATAACATTGTCCAGATTTTCATATACAAATTATTTTTTAAATATTCCATATTCACGTATCAAATCTGGAGCCACTTTCACATATGAAACGTCAGAGTTTTTATGTTTCACTTATGAAAATGTATAAGTAGTATTTGCACATAAAGTTAAGAAAATTACAAATATGATATATGAAAATCTCCAGCCAGATAGGAATATTAAAAGCAAATAGAAATGTCCATATTCTTTTTTTTTTAAAGAACTTTCCACAAATTCTCAATAAGAGCAAAAGAAAATTTCAAATATCTTCTCAGCAACGTGCTCTTTGATTGCTCCATGTGTAATATAGAGAAATCCACCTTGTATATAGGACAATCTTTACCCATATATTTTCACATAGAAGATCCCAAATCTCTCCTGGAAAATCTGCAGACTGGGGTACACTTGTCTCTTTCAGTTCTGGTTTCCTTAGTGTGTATACCCAACAGTAGGATTGCTAACGCATATGGCAGTTCTGTTTCCAGGTTTTGAACTAATTTCCACACTGTTCTCCATAATGCCGGTACTTGTTTGGAGTCCCAGCAACAGTGTAAGAGGTTCCCTCTTCTCCACACCCTCTCCAGCATTTATTATTTATAGACTTTTGGATAGTAGCCATTCTGACCGGCATGAGATGGTACCTCACTGCTAGTTTCATTCTATTACATGTGGTTAACCAGTTTCCCCAGTACCACTTATTAAAGAGATTTTTTCTTTTTCCATTGTATATTCTTGCCTCCTTTGTCAAAGAGAAGTTTTCCGTAGGTGCATGGATTTATCTCTGGGCTTTCTGGTTTGTTCCATTGATCTTTATTTCTGTCTTTGTGCCAGTGCCACACTGTCTTGATGATTGCAGCTTTTTGGTATGGCCTGAAGTCAAGAAGCTTGATTTCTCCAGGTCCATTCTTTCTCAAGGTTGTTTTGGCTATTCGAGGTTTTTGGTATTTCCATATACATTGTGAAATTATTTGTTCTAGTTCTGTGAAAAATATTGGTGGTAGCTTGATAGGGATTGCATTGAATCTATTTATTGCTTTAGGCAGTATAGTCATTTTCACTACATTGATACTTCCAATCCACGAACATGGTTTATTTCTCCATCTATTTGTGTCCTATTTGATTTCTTTCCTCAGTGTTTTATAGTTTTCTATGTATAGGTCTTTTGTTTCTTTAGGTAGGTGTACTCCTAAGTATTTTATTCTTTTTGTTGCAATGGTGAATGGGATTGTTTCCTTAATTTCTCTTTCTGTTTTCTAATTATTAGTGTAAAGGAATGCAAGGGATTTCTGTGTGTTAATTTTATATCCTGAAACTGTACTATATCATTGCTTAGCACTAGTAATTTTCTGGTGGAGTCTTTAGTGTTTTCTATGTAGAGGATCATGATATCTGCAAAGAGTGAGAGTTTTAATTCTTCTTTTCCAATCTGGATTCCTTTTATTTCTTTTTCCCCTCTGATTGCTCTGGCTAAAACTTCCAAAACTAGGTTGAATAGCAGTGGTGAGAATGGACACTCTTGTCTTCTTCTTGACTTTAGGCGGAATGCTTTCAATTTTTCACCATTGAGCATCATGTTTGCTCTGGGTTTGTCATATATACCTTTTATTATGTTGGGGGTATATTCCTTCTATTCCTTCTTTCTGAAGGGGTTTTATTATAAATGGGTGTTGAATATTGTCAAAGGCCTCCTCTGTATCTATTTTTATAACCGTATGGTTTTTATCTTTCAATTTGTTAACTTGGTGTATTACCCTGATTGACTTGTGAATATTAAAGAATGCTTGGATCCTTGGGATAAAGCCCATGTGGTCGTGATGTATGATCTTTTAAAATATGTTGTTGGACTCTGTTTGCTAGGATCTTGTTAATGATTTTTTGCATCTATGTTCATCAGTGTTACTGACCTGTACTTTTCTTTTTTTGTGACATCTTTGTCGGGTTTTGGTGTTACAGTAATGGTGGCCTCATAGAATGAGTTTGGAAGTTTCCCTTCCTCTTCAGTTTTCTGGATGAATTTGAGTAGAAGGTATTAGTTCTTCTTGAAATTTTAGGTAGAATTCAGCTGTGAAGCTGTCTGGTCCTGGGCTTTTGTTTCCTGGGAGATTTCTAATTAAAGTTTTGATTCCCATGCTTGTGATGGGTCTGTTAAGATTTTCTATTTCCTCCTGCTTCAGTTTTGGAAAGTTATACTGTTTTAAGAATTTGTCCATTTCTTTCAAGTTGTCCATTTTATTGGCATATAGTTGCTGATAATAGTTTCTTATGATCCTTTGTATTTCTGTGTTGTCTGTTGTGATTTCTCCATTTTAATTTCCAATTTTGTTGATTTGATTCTTCTCGCCTTGTTTCTTGATGACTCTGGCTAATGGTTTTTCAATTTTGTTTATCTTCTCAAAGAACCAGCTTTTAGCTTTATTGATTTTTGCTATGGTCTCTTTTGTTTCTTTTAAATTTATTTCTGCCCTAATTTTTATGATTTCTTCCCTTCTACAAGCCCTGGGGTTCTTCATTTCTTCCCTCTCTAGTTGCTTTAGGTGTAGAGTTAGTTATTTATTTGACTTATTTCTTGTTTCTTGAGGTAAGCCTGTATTGTTATGAACCTTCCTCTTACCACTGCTTTTACAATGTCCCATAGGTTTTAGGTTATTGTGTTTGCATTTTCTTTCATTTCTATAAATATTTTGATTATATATATATATATATATATATATATATATATATATAAATTTCTTCTGTGATTTGTTGGTTATATAGAAATGTGTTGTTTAGCCTACATATGTTGGAATTTTTAGAGTTTTTTTTTTTTCTTTTTTTTTTCTGTAATGGACTGCTAATCAAACTGCGGTCTGAAATGATGCTTGGAATGATTACAATTATTTTTTCCCACTTACCAAAGCTAATTTTATGGCTCAGGATGTGATCTATCATGGAGTGCTGAGGCTTTAAAAGATAGATTAGTTCATATTTCATTTAGGAAATTCCATGTTGAGATTTTCACTTTGAAATATAGAGAAGTGAATATTTCATGTAGGAAAATCATGATCCACATTTTCCTGAGAAATATAGAAAATTAATTTTGATGGATTAAATGTCTGCCTAGATTTTCATATGTGATCTATGAAGTATTCCATATTTAATAGAGAAAAATCAGTTAAGCAATTTACATATGTGAAACAATTAAAATTGCATATTTTGTGTGCTAAAATTAGTGGCCAGATGTTCATAAGGGAAATATACAAAATTCTACATTTCATAGAGAAAAAAAAAGTACCTTGTTTTTCACATGTGTAAAACATAAAATTCGTAATTTCAAGTGAGAAAATATACACACAGATTTTCATATGAAATATTGAGAATTCCAATTTTGTTTTGAAAAGTTTGTGATGTCATTTTCACTGGTGATATATGGAGAATTTCATATTTCAGAGAGGAAATTTGTATGCATGTATTCATATGTGAAATATTGAGCCCTATGCTTCATGTAGCAAAATTTTGCCCATATGTCAGTATGCGACATTCAGAGAATTCCATATTTAGAAATGGAATTTCTCTATAGAGAGAAATTTACATATGGAGCATCACTAAATTCGGGGATACCACAGGACAGCATCCTGCTAAGGGTCGTAACTCACCAGTGCCAGAGGAATTGAAGTCTGCCATTTACTGTACAGAGGACCTTTCAGAGTGGTTCTGTTTTTTTCCAGCCTCCAGGTGAGAACACATCCCAACCTATCCTGTCACCTTAACACTGTGGGGCCTGGAGCAGCGAGAGGATTGACCAAGACCATCCTTTGCAGTGTCCTGAAACCCAAGCATTCTGTGAGGAGTTTAAAAATGATGATTCAACTTGCTTCTCTGCAGATAGCAGCTGCTAATGCTATGGTGCCAACAGTCTCCCAAAGCTTAGAGAAAAGGCAAGGTGTGCTCATGTGCCTGGTCATGTAGGGGAAAGAATGCTCCTGCACTTAAGAAGTACAGAAAGCTCTTTGTTGCTGGGTGTCCATGAGATTGTGCATACCATCTCTAATGTTCCTGTGAATAATGTGCATTCTGCTTCCCAGCACTTTTTCATCTTCCCTAAAGCAAGCATGCCCCCCAGTGTTTCCTTCCTGCCTCTCCTTTCTGCCCAGGGACCCAGGTTGCAGCAGCATGTTTCCACTTACACCATGCTCCTTTGGGAACTTCCTTGGGTTTGTTTCCCTGGTGTTCATGTCTCTGCTACCCCACGGTCTATGTAGCTTACACAAGCTCTTTCACATTTTCCGTAACCATTCTTCTATCCCCCCAGTCAGGCCAGATCCTAGAGCTCACACACACCATTCCCTGAAAGGAAACTTCCACATATGCAGAACAATAAGCATACTTGTCCAGATAAGGTGCTTTGGTAAGCCCCTCTCTTTTCTTTTTTTCTCTCCCTAGTTATTTCCTTTCACTTATTTGTTGATCAAGTCAATGTCTTCTACCTTTATGATTACCATGGAATGTTGCAAATCTTGGACTTTGTTCATGAAGGGAACTGTCCTGTAAAGAGGTGGGAAGGGTTGAACGTACTTACTGAGGACAGCTGATTGATGTGCACCTGTGTTCTGCATTGTCAAATCACACTGGACTGATTCAGGGTGCCAATCACATTGGCATCATTCCATTCCCTGTGTTTTCTTACAGGAACAACACAGAAACAGCAAGGGGCTTTGGACTCAGTTGACGTGGAGCAGCACTTTCTGGGCCTGCACCTCTCAAATCATTCCTTGTCAATGTTGAACCTTCATCACAGGCACAGGAAACCATCCCCACCCCCGAACTGGGCCTGTTACCTGTGTCCCATGTGCTCTTGCTCATCCTAAGGGTTCTTTTCTGTTTGGAACTGTTTTCATTTCCCCTAAGGTTTGTCTCCCTGTGGCAGGAAAAGGCCAAATAGCCGCCTGATCACCCAGACGACCAAAGAGAGTGTGACAGGCCTGTGTCTGACACAGTATCCTGAGAAGGTGTGCATAGATCCAAAATCTCTTCTGAAAGAAGGCACTGAATGTGAGATCAAAAAGTTAAAGGGAGCTCCCTTCCCATTGGCTCTAGTTTACCTACCCACATACCTGGAGCCCCAACATAGATCACACTCTGGTAAACCTGCCCACCCTGGGCCCACAGATCATGTCTTCCTTGTGCAGAAATCAGTATTCCCCTGCCAAATGCTCTAAGAGGGCTTGTTTCCTGCACAGGCCTCACTGACTTGCTAAATGCCAAGGCTCTCTTTCTCATGCTGTCTCTGTAGTGTGGTAGCTTGGGGGTAGAGCTCAGGTATCCCTGATAGCCTACAGAACCCACTTCCCATGAACCCCAGTAAAAGGTTGGCCCAGGGGACATCCAGGGCACCCACTTAAAATCAAGGGTCCCTGTGAGAGCCTCATGGTATCAAACTCTTTCATGATCAAAATGATAAAAATCAGAGATTCTGCTCCAGTGAGACTGTCAGAACACTCTGTCAGGTGCAGACCCACACCTTTGCTGCTCTGCCCTCTGAAGCCAAGCTTGAGAACCGAGAGAATGGGAGGAATTTTTGGCAGGACTTTTACCACAAGTAAAGGCACATTAGGATGGACTGCAGTTGCCTAGTCCCTGGAGCCTGAAAAGCAGCAGACTCTGAAACACTCCCAGGGTCATACCAGTCTCTCACTGTCCCAGAGTCCCTGCATGCAAACAGCATGCCACCTTTGCTTCCTCCCAGTTCCCTCCCTCACAGGCAAAATCTGGCAGAAGGATGCATGCATGCATACCATGCCTATGCTTTCCTCACTTTTCTGCACTGTCTTGAAGTTTGGAAGTGCCTGGACTGATTTGAAGCGCACAGACATCTCCTAGGATACCTGGGGTTTCATGCTAAGATTCTACCTTAGCCAGTCATTTCTTTCAAATGGTGCCAACGTGTGCCTTGAGGAGGATGTGTGCTGGCTGATGGGCTGATCCTAGGCAGCACAAGCCCAGTACCTTACCGTATGGCCTTCTCATATGTGTGGAACAAATTCTCAGTGCAGCAGACTCTCTTTTTGTCCTTCTTCCTCCCAGTCTCTGCCCTTTTCTGAAAGACCTTGTCCTCTTTCAAATCTCAGGTCCTGCCCTAGCAAGGTCCATTTGATCTTTAATTGAGTAAAACTGTCGACCAGGCTTTCATACTTGAAATATACAGAATGCCATGTTTTAGGTAGTAACATCAGTATACAGACACATTATGCTGTTAAGGTGAAGCCAGATGATCAACAATCATATTCTAAAAGAGATCTCAGAAGGAAAAAAAAAAAAAAAAGTTTCAGATCCTTTGATTGCTTACCTGATCCCAAGAAGTTTGACATAATAATTCTTGCAGCCATCTGGCATGGGGCACGTTGTTATGGCAACCCTCGCAAAGCAATACACACACTTTCTGTTCAAAAGACACTTTCAGACTAAAAGAGGCCTCTTTTTCTTACCTAGGTTATCAGGGAAAGGAAACTGGTAAAGAACTCTCTTACCTATCCATCAGCTGACAATCCTCACTGATTCCTAATGCTCCCTAAGAGATTTCACCCTGTCTTCAGAGATTCAGCTTCACTAGGACATATTTTGATTTCATGAGTAAAGTTGACCTAGGAAACATGAGAAGGAGGATAACTTGTAGAAAGCGGTAGAAGAAAATAAGCACACCAGGAAGGCAGCATGACCTCATCAAAAACATACAGTCCTCTCCATTGATCCTTCCCACAGATCTCTTTCTAAACCCATAGGAGGAAATGGGTAGTGACCAAAGCATTACTGTCTGTTGTTTTAGTGATGGTACAAAGTTGGGATGTCGGCAACCATGCCTCAATAAACTTTCCCTAAACATCACACTAGGCTACAATAGCTAGGGGGCCACCTAGAGAGAGCATCACAAGCCCTTCAAACTGTTGGAGCTACCTAGGTCTTCCCCCCCGCCCCGAAAAAAAAATGTTTGCCAGGTGTATTTGTGGTACTTTCTCAAGAAGAAGGGGTGAATTTGTAGTCTATGGCCACCACTCTTATCACCAGTCCTCTGGATTTCTGAGAAACCCAAGAGACCACCATTCTAGCCTGCAAATTATAAAACTGAAAAAAAGGAAAACAATCCCATTCAAATAGAAGCGGTGAAATGCATGGAGATGCTCATGGTCCTCAACCCCAAGAAGGGCCATTATGACCAGCAAAATTCACAGTTCCAGGTTATCTCAACTGTTAACACCTTCAGCCATACCAGGGGCACATCCTAATTATTGATAGACTGTAGATTTTATGTCCTCTAGCAACTCGAGAAATTGTGCCAACAAGAGCTCACAACACTTCATCTTAGCCAAGCCTAACAGACAAACTCTGAAATGCAGCACAACAGGCTCAAGGCTGGTTCAACTGAGAACATTTGCAGCCAACAATATCAGGTAGAGGACACTACAGGGAAAATGTACATGCAAGGAAAAGTCATGTAAAACCCTTTTGTGTCAGTTTTCAAGAAAAAATGTTCATCTCACACATAACCCAGTTGACAGGATTTAAATCACTAATAATATTAAAGTTAGCCACAAGGCAGCACAGGTTCCCTCTATGGAGGTTAAGAAGCTTCAGTGAAGGCCTGTCTGCAGCCTCTAATTTCCATTCCTCAAATGTATACATTCAGTCAGCAGAGAGTTCAAAATATGGACAATGGGCAGGCATTGGTGGAAGGTGAAGACTGCAAGAACAAAGAATCTTTCCAGGGCAAGGGATAGAGAATGCTACAGGTTGGTGATAAGATGGAAGATGATGGAAAGGAGAGTGATGGACATATTTCAGAGCTAGGATCTGGACATATGGTGTGGTGGAAGCAGCTCCAGACCTGGCTATAGGCCTTGGCTATATATCAAATATTAAGAAGCTAATGTGGTTTCTGGCTTCAATGAGCTTTTAGGATCTTAATGTCTCAGCATAGTAAATGAGACCAACAGCAGTGCCACTGTGTAGAAAGACAGGAGATATTATTTTGGAGGGATGCTGGGACTTGCAGGAGACTTGCTCATTCAGACTTGTTACAACAGTTAGCATACTTAATAGATCTGGATCCAGGACTCACCTATCTGGTCTCTTTGGCAAATTTCAATTATGAGATCATATAAACATATATGTGGGATTTCTTTTTTTTTTTCCTCTTGGAATACTTCTCTATTTATACAAAAGGAAGGTGGTACTAACTTGGAAGTCACATCTTTGTATTAGGAATTTTCTATCAATATTCTAATGTATCAATTGTGCTAAATGAATTTGTGTCACTAAGTATGGCCCGCTTTTTAGTAACTCCTCCTGACTTACTAGAGACACTACAGGAAATGTAAGGGCAGATACAATTCAAAAGCACAACTAAACCAAGTTTCTGAGGACTATGGGCAGTACAAATGGCCATGGGAAAATAGGCCATGGCACAGATGGCTGATATAGGGGTGTGGGGGAAACTCTGATGAGAACTCAGAAAACTTGTAAATGGTTCATTTTTCATGGATATCAGTAAGTCCCTCTCCCTTCCAGCCAGCTCTAATGAAATCTTTCCCTTCATGGCATACACTACCTGCAGGTGATGATCCAGCTTGATTAACAGCTAAACCACACATTTCAATGTCTTCCTTTGTCGCAGGAAAGGATTAAATATGCTGTCGTTGGACACTCCCTTTTGTTTTTCTATAGTGATCAGTGGTCTGCTTCTGACACCTTCAGGTATGTCACTGTGGAGGCTATACTTTCATCTTCCTAACATCATCTCCAACTTCCTCTGATCATCCATGTACCTTCATTAGTACATCTTAAGCATTTCTCATGAAGAACGTTGTCACCATCCTCAGAACTTCTATCAATATATTAAAGTATTAGAATATATATTAGAATCCTGGAAAAACTTCACTAATGCTCCAGAACTCCGTCAGAAAAGGGACATTCAGTCCTCCTGATACATTCTTGGGGAAGGACTAGTAGTTTCCTAGAAATGAATATGAGGATGATTAACATACTTGCTATGGAAAGAATTGCATAATATGATAGAATACATAATTTATTTCACTTGTGACATAACAAGAGGTGTGGCCACACAGCAGGGGCAGGGAGTAGAGCCACATACACATAGAAGAAAAGATCTTGGTGCTCTCTGGTTCTATGTCATAGCTGATCATGTCATAAAGTAGCCTGCTTCTAGATAAGGAAGTAATATATGTGGGTCTCGATGTCATAATTTCCTCTCAATTGCAGAGCTTTTGGTTGTGCTCCTTGTTGCTCTAGACAAGGGCATTATTAAGTTAAAGTTTAATAGTCCCAAATTGTAAAAGAAATACTCCAATGGCGCAGACCCTCTAAAGCCAAGACCTGATCAATTCAGTCCAGCTCAGTTCAGTTCAGTTCAGTTCAGTCGCCCAGTCGCATCCGACTCTCCGCCACCCCTTGAACTGCAGCACGCCAGGACTCCCTGTCCATCACCAACTGCCGGAGTCCAACCAAACCCATATCTATCCAGTCAATGATGCCATCCAACCATCTCAACCTCTGTCATCCCTTTCTCCTCCTGTCCTCAATTTTCCCCAGCATCAGGGTCTTTTCCAATGAGTCAGCTCTTCGCATCAGGTGGCCAAAATATTGGAGCTTCAGCTTCAACATCAGTCTTTCCAATGAACACCCAGGAATGATCTCCACTAGAATGGACTGTTTGGATCTCCTTGCAGTCCACGGGACTCTCAAGAGTCTTCTCCAACACCACAGGATAGAAATCCTTATTTCAGGTAACAGGAAGTAAGGATCAAAACATGAATGTAGAAAAGGATGACAGCACACTCTACAAAGGAAAGCTTTTTTTTTTTTTCTGAAGAAGAAGAAAAAACAGAAAACAAACAAACACACCAATAGTCTATAAAAGAGGCACAGGGATAATGTAGAAAGAAGATTTAACCCTTCAGTGCAGCCACGTGAATTTCTATCAGAAAAGAACGAGAATATTTTTGAATCTGATCCTAAATTAGAAGTGCTTGTGTGTTCTCAGTCTTGTTAGACTCTACGCAACCCCATGGAGTATAGACCATCTGGCTTCTCTGTCCATGTGACTTTTCAGCAAGTAGGTTGCCATTTGCTACTCCATTTATTAAATGTGTAGAGCTGAAGAAAAGCATAGCCCATGTATTTTGTTTCATCTCTTTCAAGGAAAGCAATCTGTACAAGCACCTTGCTCCAGAGTGTCTTTCTGAAATTTAAGAGCTGTGCTTCTGAATGAGGATGGTTTATAATATTGTGGACTGTGATAAATCAAGAAGAGACAAGATAAAGAAAAATGTAAACATCTAGAAATCTGACCTACTTCACAAATCAGTGAGGTCCATTCGCCCCCCACCCCCCACCCCCCTGCTTAGGGTCCATTTTCTTTCTTTCTTTTTTTTTAACCATGCAAGAGAAGATCTGTTCTTTATTGACATCTAACACCTAAAGCACTAGAAATAGGTAGGGATTTTAAAGTTATGACAAACCTAGATAGCATACTATCTAGGTAAAAAGCAGAGACTTTACTTTACCAACAAAGATCCATCTAGTCAAGGCTATGGTTTTTCCAGCAGTCATGTATGGATGTGAGATTTGAACTGTGAAGAAAGCTGAGCACCGAAAAATTGATGCTTTTGAACTGTGGTGTTGGAGAAGACTCTTGCGAGTCCCTTGGACTGCAAGGAAAACCAACCAGTCCATCCTAAAGGAGATCAGTCCTGGGTGTTCACTGGAAGGACTGATGCTGAAGCTGAAAGTCCAACACTTTGGCCACCTCATGTGAAGAGCTGACTCATTGGAAAATACCCTGATGCTGGGAGGGCTTGGGGGCAGGAGGAGAAGGGGACAGCAGAGAATGAGATGGCTGGATGGCATCGCTGACTCGATGGACATGAGTTTGAGTAAACTCCAGGAGTTGGTGCTGGACAGGGAGGCCTGGCATGCTGTAATTCCAGGGGAGAGTCAGAAATGGATGAGTGACTGAACTGAACTGAAATTCACTGCATATGGTGACTGCAGCCATGACATTAAAAGACACATGTGCCTTGGAAGAAAACTTATGGCCAATCTACATAGCATATTAAAAAACAGAGACATTATTTTGCCAGCAAATGTCCATCTAGTCAAAGCTATGGTTTTTCCAGTAGTCGTGTATGGATGTGAGACTTGGAGTATAAAGAAAGTGCCAAAGAACTGTTGTTTTTCAACTATGGTGTTGGAGGAGACTCTTGAGTCCCTTGGAATGCAAGGAGATCCGACCAGTCCATCCTAAAGGAAATTAGTCCTAAATATTCATTTGAAAGACTGATGCTAAGCTGAAACTCTTATACCTTAGCCACCTGATACAAAGAACTAATTCACTTGAACAGACCCTGATGCTGGGATTGATTGAAGTTGGGAGGAGAAGGGAACAACAGAAGATTAGATGGTTGGCTGGCATCACTGACGTGATGGTCATGAGTTTGAGTAAGCTCCGTGAACTGGAGATGGACAGGAGGCCTGGTGTGTGAGGGAATTCACAGGGTCATAGTGTCTAACATGACTGAGAGACTGAACTGACTAGCTGATGTATTTGAAGGAAGAGAGTTTTAGAGCTGGCTTAAAACCAAATATGAGCAAGTCAGGCAGGGGCTGGTTGGAGCCAAATTCCAGGGAGGTAAAGTTGAAGAAAATAAATATGTACTGTATTATGCTGCTAGAAATATGAGGAAATATGGCTTCAGATACTGTATTTCCAGGATGCCTTCAACATGTTCCCTCACTAGGTCCTATCACCTACTCCATCATTTATTCTATCTCTATAAGAAATATCCAGGGGCAGAGAAAATACCACTAGTTTGCTGCCCTGAAGCTAGACCTAATGTTATATCCAGGAGTGAGAAATAGTCCAAGCATCAGTCTCTTCCATTTGCACTGGTAATTCCAGACAAGTTGCAAATAAGGCATTCCAAGACTGTAATGCAGATAGGGTCCTCAAAGTTTTCTTATTAATAAATTTCCTCTACAGAAGAGACACCAGAATCTATCACACCACCACTTAAAATTTCTGACCACTCTCACTACCAATATGTTATGGTGATTTAAATCTTTCATTCTGACACACTGCACATGTCCACACATAAGCTGTCACTCAAGTATCCTTAAACTCCATGTCTTATTCTTGTGCTAAACTGTGCCTTAACAGTGTTCTTCATTTTGCCTGAATTGTCCTTCCCTTCTTTCCCAATGTCTCCTGCCAAATGCTAAACATGATTTAAATGCCTAACTCAGATGTAATTTCATCTTCAAACACTTCCAGATATGTCTAGGTGTTAAACAAATGTATCAACATCTACAGTGTGTCTGTGTCTTGAGTTCATACGTATTACACATATTCATTGCATTCATTTTCCACTGTCTCTTTTCTATAGATTAAGGCTTAAGGTAGTGTGAAGAACTTCAGCATATTTATTTATAGAATTTTGAAATTTGAGTCATTTTTAAACATAAATTAACTCTTTAAGATGAATAGCCACAGATAGGGTCACAAGTCTGACCAGTAATTTTATGCCACTCATCATTAATATATTCACCAAAAGTATCTACCTCTGGATTTTTAGAATGCTGGTATAGTATAAAAACAGCGCCACATCTGAGTTTGATCAATATCAGCTATACTACTGATACTACTATTGCTTCTGAGCAGAATACAAAGGAAATACAAGACGATGACAATGATAATAGTGGCTTACACATAGTATCAGGTTGTTATTAGAGTCCCATGTCCAGCTTTAGGGAAATGCAAGCCTAATAGAAGCTTGAGAGTTTGCTACAATTTACTCAGGTGGACATAACCTGAGGAAAGCTTCTAGGAATAACTTCTGGACTTGAGCAAGCATCTTCTTTTATACATCTATTTCTTCATCTGTGTACATAAGATATTGGATTAGATTAGCAGTTTCCAAAGCCTAAGGTTTAATCTTTTATCCCTCAGATGACATTGAATACAACAGGTAACACTTCAGCTGTACGAGTTGTATCAAGAATGCCATGTATGTTTCAAAGGAGTCAACCTATTGTCCAACCTCTTAGCTCTCTTTCTGATAACTGATAGAACCGGGTGTAACTGAGAAAGTACTAAAGTACACATTGTGCATTTGCTTTTTCTCTATCTGATTTATGTCTTTTCTTTCTTGCATACCATTCTAAATTAAACATCCATTCAACTCAGCCTGAATGATTTCAGAAGTGTCTGCTTTCATTATTTCTTTTCTTTTTGTTCTCATTTTCTTTTTTTGAAACTGTTGATTAGGTGTAATTTACCATGGATGGATATCAAATGATTCTTTGAATGAAAGAGTTTATATAAAGCACAATGAAATAGCCAGGAATTGAGATAAAACCTCATTTCACTCTTACTTATTTCAGAATAGAAAGTGAAACTATGAAGGTGAACATGTAAATTTATTATGGAAATAAGAGAAATGCAGGAATTTGTTTGGCATCAGCCAACATCAGTTTTAATCTTCATTACCCTGCATGATCAGCCTCCTGTTCTGTAGATTAGTTGTAATTAGTATGACTTTCATATGATGAAGATGTCTAATGAGTTGACCTTGAAAGAGAGGTAGCAGATTAAGTGATCGTTGGCACTAGGAGCCAATGTCTGCCTGTTGTAGTTTAGGAAAAGTATCCTCATGGGTTGACATATCACCGTACCTAACTGTAAACATACAAGGCTGACCATCAGTTCAAAATAATTTATCTGTAATGGAGATACGACATGGTACTGAGAAGTAGAAATAGTTGTAGTAGCAAAATTCTCACTGTGACCACTTGCTTGATTGTAGCTGCTCTGTGAGTGCCAATGTAAAATGATCAACAGATTTTAAGCATCAGTTTTATCTATCACCCTTTGCTCTTTCAGTCTAACTGGCATTGATGATTAAGAAAAAGAAATCACATTAGTTGTGGCACTTGTATTAGCAAAATGTGGCTGGTAGAAAGCTTTTTTTATGAAAGACACACTTAAACTTGTGGAGGTTGAAAATACACACTCTCTTCTATTTTCAGGAGGAATCCAAGATGTATGATCATCCACATTACTCCTTCCTTTAGCATGCTTCATCTTGTAATCTTGAACTAATGAAGCACTAGAGTGGCATTCTTTCCATTTTTACTAAAACTTGGGGATAGCATCACTTAATATTTGGGTTATGATAGAACTTCAACTAAAACCAAAGGAGAAAAGCATTAGTGACTTTTGAAACCAAGGTAAAATAGAGAAACAAAGCAAGACTCTAAATATTGACTCTTTAAAGCATACAAACATAATAACATCAAATAATGCATCTCCTGTAGTAGTTCTAAATACTTACCTATTAGAATTTATTTTGGTCCTCATGTAAAAATATATTGTGAATCTACACCTTTAAGTGGCTTCAGGATTTCGATCTGGTTCCAAGTTGCTAGGGGAATTTATTAAACTTAAAATGGCTTAATATCCAGCTGTTCTCAACTTGAAAAGAATAGAAAAAATATTTCAGCAGCATGTTATCTCAATTTTAAAGTCAGTTTTAGCTACCTATGTTAAAATAGTTAATGGGTCACTATACTAAATCCTATATATTTCCTATAGTAATTGAAAGCTATGGACTGCCTTGCTCAAAACAGAGACTTCTTTTTCTCCTGCCAGACAGTCAGCTAGGGACTCAGATCTTTGAGAAAGCTGTCACATTTTACTAAAGCCTTGAAGATGAAGCTAATGAACTAAACTTTTTATGTGATTAGTTTTAACAAATACTGAATGAGCCGTTTTGTCCCAAGACTATTTTTCTTGAAGAGTTCTTCACTAATCATGTAGAAGAGCCACTCTCATTCCACCAAATAGATTGAAACTGGTCACTTTCAACTCTATTCCTAAATTTCTGAGGAAAAGTGAGGGAAAGAAAATCATTCAATTCATCTTGTTTAGAGAAAGAAAATGTTTAACATAGTCTTTTGACCACAGATTCTGTAGACATAGCCTGAAAAGCATAATCTTGAAACACAGATCTCAAGACCAAGTCCTCAGTTAGTGCATAATCACACAAAGGAGATCTTACAGATATTTCTGAACTGGTTGATTCATCTTTAGGAGACACATCTTGAATTTCTGAGGAAATAGGAAATAAGTAAATCTCAAATAAATCTTTCTTCAGCGACTTTTCTCATTTGTTGGATTTTACACTGCAACTTCAAGCACTGCTTGGCTGACCTACACAGATAAACTGTGTAGACCATCACAGTGGTTCCCAAAGTGAGTCACTTTGACATCACAAAATCACTGGTCTCCTAGCAATGAAAAGATATCATTCAGCCATTGTTTCTTTCTCTATGAAGTATGCTGCATCAAGTTAAAATATAGGTTTCTCTCATAAATAATATCAAAACCCATGAAACCTGAAAAACCTCATTCCTAAAGAATATTTTGCACACACAAATCCCACCGGTATATCTATGTGGTTCCTGAAATAAAAGTGATTGACCTCCCTTAAGTACACACACTCTTAGTTGTCAGTACTGTTACCAAATCAAATTGGGTCTGCATGCTTGTGTGCAGTAAAGTCAATCAACTGAATGTGAATTGCCCTGAAGGCAAGTGTAACGTTTATTGCAGTGGGAGGCAAGAAATCCTAGCAGCCAGTGCTTAGAAGACCCACATTCCACAAAGGCTTTCAAGGAATGGCTTTTAAAGGTAGAGTTGGGATGGACCATGGGGTGTGTATGATCAGTTTTAGGACATTCTTCTGATGCACTGTTACTTGGGAAGTAGAGACACAACATAATCTCCCGTCTGGCTCCAAAGATGTTGGCAGTCTGTGTACTTCAGTGTTTCAGCATGGCCAGGGTTTCAGCATCTATAAGACTGCTCACAGAATATGGCTCAGAATATTATCCATAGCCCCTGTAGAGGCACTAACAGTCCTTGACTTTTCATACTGGCTAAGTCATTATTCTTTTGTGTCACTTGACCATTTTCCTTTGTTTCGTTTTCCCCTTCTCTGATTAGAGCTACTCTTGGAACTCGGCGAAATCTGAAACCCCCTCTTTCCCACTTTTTTCATACTTTTAATTCTTAAGTAGGTACAGCTTAAAACGAGAAAATGAATATAGTTTTGGAATGAGAGATTGACTAAAAATGTAGCATAAAATCTCACTTGCAGTTTCAATTTGGTTTCACACATTCCCAGGTTTTAGAGGGATGGAGTCAACAACAACTGTGGCTATTTCCTGTTGAAATTTAGCACAGAGTTGGAAATAATCCTGAGATCTAAGCTTGACATCTATATTTTGTGTTAGACAAACATTATAGGTCTCTTTTTCTCATAAAACCTGGAAAAGCTTTTGAAAATTAGTAGACATTTATAAAAAGGAAAGCAGAGAGTGATGCAAAAGAGTCCTCTTACTTTAGATGCAACCAAGAGAATAAATGTGCATGTTCTTTATATGCACTCAAAAAGCCAAATAGGCTTGTGAAACATTTTATACCTGCATCTTAATTTTTTTTTCATTGCTGTTAAACAAAACAGGA
Organism: Cervus canadensis; assembly: GCF_019320065.1. Taxonomy (NCBI): domain Eukaryota; kingdom Metazoa; phylum Chordata; class Mammalia; order Artiodactyla; family Cervidae; genus Cervus; species Cervus canadensis. Next base: position 5,967,402 of record NC_057420.1, read on the forward strand.
ATTATAAGCCAGTATACATCTCAGCACACTCATCTCACATGCTAGTAAAGTAATGCTCAAAATTCTCCAAGCCAGACTTCAGCATACATGAATCGTGAAATTCCAGGTGTTTAAGCTGGTTTTAGAAAAGGCAGAGGAACAAGAGATCAAACTGCCAACATCTGCTGCAGCACTGAAAAAGCAGGAGAGTTCTAGAAAAACCATCTCTTTCTGCTTTATTGACTATGCCAAAACCTTTGACTATGTGGATCACAATAAACTGTGGAAAATTAAAAAAGAGAAGGGAATAGCAGACCACCTGACCTGCCTCTTGAGAAATCTGTATGCAGGTCAGGAAGCAACAGTTAGAACTGGACATGCAACAACTGATTGGTTCCAAATTAGAAAAGGGATATATCAGGGCTGTATATTGTCTCCCTACTTATTTAACTTATATGCAGAGTACCTCTTGAGAAACGCTGGTTTGGAGGAAGCACAAACTGGAATCACGATTGCGATGAGAAATATCAATAATCTCAGATATGCAGATGACACCACTCTTATGGCAGAAAATGAATTAAAGAGCCTCTTGATGAAAGTGAAAGAGGAGAGTCAGAAAGTTGACTTAAAGTTCGAGATTCAAAAAACTAAAACCATGGAATCTGGTCCCATCACTTCATGGCAAATAAATGGGGAAACAGTTGGAACAATGGTTGACTTTATTTTTGGGGGATCCAAAATCACAGCAGATATTGACTGCAACCATGAAATTGAAAAATGCTTAGTCCTTGGAAGGAAAATAATGAACAACCTAGACAGCACACTCAAAAGGAGAGACATTACTTTATAAACAAAGCCCCTCAAGTCAAGGCTATGGTGTTTTTTTTTTTGTTTTTTGTTTTTTTTTTCTTTTCCAGCAGTGATGTACGGATGTGAGAATTGGACTGTGAAGAAAGCTGAATGCCAAAAAATTGATGCTTTTGAACTATGGTGTTGGAGGACTCTTGAGAGTCCCTTGGACTGCAAGGAGATCCAACAAGTCCATCCTAAAGTAGATCAGTCCTGGGTGTTCATTGGAAGGACTGATGTTGAAGTTGAAACTCCAATCTTTGGCCACCTGATGCGAGGAACTGACTCATGTGAAAAGTCCCTGACTCTGGGAAAGATTGAGGGCAGGAGGAGAAGGGGATGACAGGGGATGGGATCGTTGGATGGCATCACCGACTCAATGAACATGATTTTGGGTAAACTCCGAGAGTTGGTGATGGACAGGGAGGACTGGCGGGCTGCGTTTTATGGGGTGTCAAAGACTCGGGCATGACTCAGCCACTGAATTGAACTGATACATGTCTTTATACATATATCTGTATAAATATATTTATACATATATATCTTACAAATATTGTACATATATGTACACATATATGTTTATGCCACATATATATGCATATGTATATATATGTATGAATGTGTGTGTATATATATATAAGACAACTTTTTTGTCAATTTTCATAGGGAAACTTTTTGGTAAACCACAGAGTTGACTCCTCAATATTACAAAAGGTAAGATCATGGAATCTGGTCCCACCACTTATGGAAAAAAGAAGGGGAAAGGCAGAAACAGAAACAGATTTCCTCTCTTCTCGCTGTAAATTCACTGTAGATGCTGACAGCAGACATAAAATTAGCATTTTTTTTTCCTCCTTGACAGAAAAGCTATGACAAATCTAGAAACTGTCAATTATACCTCAGTAAAGCTGAAAAAAAAAAAATCTTCTCATAAAGATAGTTTTATCTTTAATTAACTTGAACATAGCACAACAGACTTTATTCTTTTTTTCACTCTAATCTCATTTCAAGATTTATGCTTGTTGCTGTGTGCTTCTCACTCTTAATTGCTGCAGCAGGAACATAGACAGCAGCCACAGCAAAGGTGGTCCAGCTCCTCATGATCACAGTCAGCTAAGTCCTCCTGTTGAATTACAAGAAGATAGCCTCAGGATTGCATTGCTGGATCATGGAGCAGGGAGAGACTTATCTTCACTGAGGACCGGCAAATGACTTCTCACAAAGCTTGTGTCATAGTTCTGCAAAGGGTCCTGCTTCCTGACAGCTTTGCTAACACTCCTTCTTATCCAATTTACACTCAGACTTAGTAAAAATGAAGAAAGTAGTTGTTTTAATTTACACATCTCTGATTATGAATGAGTTGAAGCCATCTCATCTATTTAAAGAGTTTGGGTTTGTCTGTTGTTTTGGGAAGGGTGTTGCTTTCTGTCCTTTCCTATTAAATAAAGAAGTACCTTCTATAGTTTAGATAACAATTGTTTTTTGGTTCTAGATATCACCAAACATCTCTTCCCAGTGTATCATCTAATTTAACTCCCTCTGTGGTGCCCTTCCTTGAACATAATCTTTAGTGTTGATTTACTGGCCAGACAGTACGTATTTTGGTAACCTAATTATTTTCAAAGCTAAGGTTGTTTTCTGCTGGGCTTCTCTGGTGTCTCAGACAGTTATTAATGTGCGTGAAATGCAGGAGAACAGGGTTTGATCCTTGGTCAGGAAGATCCCCCGGAGAAGGGAATGGTTACCCATTCCAATATTCTTGCCTGGGGAATTCCATGGACAGAGGAACACAGTGGGCTACAGTACATGGGGTTGCAATTTGGGCAACCAAGCTTAATTATTTCTTTCACAACCAAAGGGGTTCTGATGCCATACCATCTCATTCATTTAAAGTGGGGTATGTGAGTAGGCAAATGAGGGAAATAAATTAAATCTGGCTCCAAATTGTGGATCTATTTACTTCTTGTGTGGACTGAGGCAAATCATTTCTATTCTCCATCCCTTAGTTTTCCTACCTGGAAAGTATAAATCAATCGTTCCTGGAGCAACAAGAACACCTTAGGCTTTTGTTCATTTGCTTATTGCTTTCCTTTATTTTGCCTGGTGCAACCCTAAACCTTTCTGAACAGTTATCTTCAATTCCTTAAAGACTCATTCCTATGCTTAATTTCACTAGAATAATGGTAAGCAAACATAAGCTACTCTGATTATTTGTTTAAACTTTAATGAAACATTTACTTGATGCCTGCTGTGTACCTATGCCTAAGCTATAAGGAAAAATCAGAAGAGTGAAAGAAGTAAAGAGGTAATGACAACATATTAGTTCCTACAAAAGTTATACCCAATTCAGCCTAGGGACAATTGTCTTTCATGATGGTTACTCAGCTTCTCCCTGTTTCCAGCATCCATAGAGTCAAAGCTTTGGTTTTTCCAATGGTCATGTGCAGATGTGCGATCTGGACAATAAAAAATGCTGAGCACTGAAGAATTGATGCCTTCGAACTGTGGTGTTGGAGAAGACTCTTGAGAGTCCCTTGGATGCAAAGAGATCAACCCAGTCAATTGTAAAGGAAATCAACCCTGAATACACATCGGAAGGACTGATGCTGAAGGTAAAGCTCTGATACTGTGGCCACATGATGCAAAGAGCTGACTCATTGGAAAAGACCCTGTGCCTGGAAAGATTGAAGGCAGGAGGAGAAGGGGATGACAAAGGGCGAGATGGTTGGATGGCAACACCGACTCAGTGGAAATGAGATTGAGTAAACTCTGGGAGATGGTGAAGGACAGGGAATCCTGGTGTGCTGTAGTCCATTGGGTCGCAAAGAGTCAGACATGACTGAGAGACTGAAGAACAACAACTCAGCTTCTCCATTTTCAACACAAGCTCAGAGAGTACTTGATTTAATGAATCAGGGAAGGTTAGGTTCTTACTTCTTCAGTGGGGAAAACAAGTCTTATTCCTTAAACAGGTTTTTCTACTAAAGGTAATTCTCAAGCTCACATATTAGGAGATGATATGTGAAAGTCCAGTTGAATGAAGCCAGGGATCTCAGACACTCGGCTGCTGGAAGGCTCCAGGGCATTATCACTGTGATCAGCCTCAAGGAACCAAAGTTACAACCAGTCTGTACCTAGAGAAAGATCTGCACACAGCTCCACATCAAGCGAAATAGGAGTGTGGAGAAAGAGACGCTAGGGAGTCATTCAGTCAGCTGTGCATACTCATGTAAGTCTCTAAAGGAAAAGACTGACACATGGGAGAAGCAGGAAGCCTCAGAAGGGGTTGTCAATCCTATGTGACTGGCTGCTGCGTCTGGCTTTAACTTACCTTAGTGACTTACAACCTTTCTATAGTTTAATATACACAATTAAGGATGTTCCCATATCAATAAATAAATAAAAATAAAAAGTGAAGACATGACCTGGCCAATAGACGCCCAGAGTGTCACATCTATGGTCTTTCCTATAGACATGTACAGATGTAAGAAGACCAAAGAATAGATGGTTTAGAACTGCTCTGCAGGAGATGGCTTGTAAGAGTGCCTTGAACTGCAGGGAGATCAAACCAGTCAATCCAAAAGGAAATCAACTTTGAATATTCATTGGGAGGAGTGTCATTGAGTCTGAGACTCCAAAGCTTTGATGACCTGAGGCTCCAAAGTTATGACCATGATAAACTGACTCATTAGAAAAGAGCCTGATCCTTAGGAAAAGTATAAGAGATGTAAAGAGACATAAAGTATTTAGGGGTGGAGAACCATCTTGAAGAGGGGGTCATAAAGGAGTAGGAGTTTGCACTAATAGGAAACTCTCTCTCATTGGAGTCAGCACGGAGCTCTGGCACTGCCAAGGGCAATATAATCAGCTGGGGGGTGGGGTAGGAAAAGAAAAACAGAGAGTATGCGCCTAAATGCAATTTAGATTATCAAAGGAGTTCAGACATTCCTGTACACCATCACTGAGTGGGGCTTGGGAGGGGACCTGGCTGTATCATCCAACCTATGGTAAGGACCAGGATTTAATGTCCTCAGGGCAATCTGAGGGAGCTTAGGTGACATAGCTACATGAAATATGGGAACACCATAGACAAAAATTTTAAAACAGGGCCTTTTCTGCGAGAGGACTCTAAGGCCACATAGTAAACCCTGGCATGCTAACAGGACAGAAGATTGCATACTAAAAATTACCAAAGACCAGCCAGCTGCCATTTATGGCCCTTTTCTCTATGGAGGTAGAGATGAACATGTTTGATTGCCAGAGGCAGTAGGCAAGGGGTTACTATTATCTCGGCCCCAGAGAAGACATCTCCCACCAAGCTCCAAGTGTGCTACTAGTTTCCAACCTTGACTGCCTGTGTTCATGAATAGTTCACCTAAGCCAGGAAGGTAACAGCCTGATATCAGCTCCCTCAAGGAGACACAGGCACACCAAAGATGTTGTCCTCTAGTGCAGCCAGCACACTGAGTGGTTGTAACTAGAGAGGTGCATAAGATGCATGGCTTATTTGGGACAGTGGCTTGTACGACACAGGTCACCTGAGAGGCTTTTACCTGGGAAGGACAGAAAACACATAGCCAATAATTGTCTGTGCCATTTCAGAGCAGCAGAGACACTGAGTGGCTTAGACCTGGGAAGTGCGTGAAATGTAGGACTCACTTGGGATAGTGCACTCATGGAACAGCCAGGAGCCTGAGCAAGGTCGACACAGAAAGTACATGTCTCTTTTGGCAGTGGCAAGCCCACTGATGTCCACCCACCTCAAGCACCACCACATATCACCTTGGTATTTGCTTTCAGTGTTCCCTCCCTTCCAATGATACCACTGAGCACTGAGCATGAATTAGAGACAACCACCACCTAACCTCAGAGTGGATGCTAGACAGGAAAGAGACTTGCAACAGAAGAAGTAAATATCGGCTAAGAAGGACCAACGTCCCCAGAAGTGACAAGTGCAGCCAAATCAAACTCTGCCATTAACGTGAATGCTGTGAAATCAAGGGACAATAGTAGTCTGTTACAACAAGCACAAACTGGAACAAGATTATCTGAAACTGAACTGACCTCACAAAACATACAACTGCAGATAAATTATTAGATCTATTTTTACAATTATGATTTTTTTAATTTTTAAAATTTTTGTTCCTTACCAATCCCTTAATATCATTTCTATAAACTACTATTACATTTTTAAAAAAATGACAATTTATTTTTTTCATATATATATGTGTGTGTATATATATATATGTATATATATATAATGCATATTCATATATTTTATCCTTGAAAACGATTTTGGATTTTTTTTTTACAGTATTTAGAGGAGTCTAACCTTTTTTCTAGATAGCATATTATAAAGCAGAGACATTACTTTGCCAACAAAGGTCCATCTGGTCAAGGCTATGGTTTTTCCAGTGGTCATGTATGGATGTGAGAGTTGGGCTGTGAAGAAAGCTGAGGGCCAAAAAATTGATGATTTTGAACTGTGGTGTTGGAGAAGAATCTTGAGGGTCCTTTGGGCTGCAAGTAAATCCAACCAATCCATCCTAAAATATACCAGTCCTGGGTGTTCATTGGAAGGACTGATGCTGAGGCTGAAATTCCAGTACTTTGGCCACCTGATGCTAAGAGCTGACTCATTGGAAAAGACCCTGATGATGGGAGGATTGGGGGCGGGAGCAGAAGCGGACGACAGAGGATGAGATGGCTGGATGGTATCACCGACTAGATGGGCATGAGTTTGAGTAAACTCAGGGAATTGGTGATGGACAAGGAGGCCTGGCGTGCTGCGATTCATGGGGGTCACAAAGAGTTGGACACAACTGAGCGACTGAACTGAACTGAACTGAACCTCTTTTCTAGGTTCTTTTTTTCTTCCCCCATTTATTTTTATTAGTTGGAGGCTAATTACTTTACAATACCGTAGTGTTTTTTGTCATACATTGGCATGAATCAGCCACATTTACATGAGTGAAAAAAGTTGGCTTAAAGCTCAACATTCAGAAAACCAAAATCATGGCATTTGGTCACATCACTTCATGGGAAATAGATGGGGAAACAGTGGAAACATTGTCAGGCTTTATTTTTGGGGGGCTCCAAAGTCACTGCAGATGGTGACTGCAGCCATGAAATTAAAAGACATTCCTTGGAAGGAAAGTTATTACCAACATAGACAGCTTATTAAAAAGCAGAGACATTACATTGCCAACAAAGGTCCATCTAGTCAAAGCTATGGTTTTTCCAGTGGTCATTTATGGATGTAATAGTTGGACTGTGAAGAAAGCTGAGTGCTGAAAAATTGATGTTTTTGAACTGTGGTATTGGAGAAGACTCTTGAGAGTCCCTTGGACTGCAAGGAGATCCAACCAGTCCATCCTAAAGGAGATCATCCCTGGGTGTTTATTGGAAGGACTGATGCTGAAGTTGAAACTCCAATTCTTTGGCTACCTCATGTGAAGTGTTGACTCATTGGAAAAGACCATGATGCTGTGAGGGATTGGGGGCAGGAGGAGAAGGGGACGACAGAAGATATGATCGCTGGATGGCATCACCATCTCGATGGACATGAGTTTGTGTAAACTCTGGGAGTTTGTGATGGACAAGGAGGCCTGGTGTGCTGCGATTCATGGGGTCGCAAAGAGTCGGACACTACTGAGTGAACTGAACTGAACTGAACTGAACTGATCCTTGTACAGCATCCCAACTTTCAAATTACATTTATAATTTCCTACTTAGGATAGTTGTGAATATCAGAGGCTTACTATTATGTACTAAAACATAAAGGAATTCATGTTTCTATAAATTGGTGACATCAATTGATAACCCTTCTTTACTTTTAGAAAAAAAATAAAGGCAATCAAATGAAGTGGAATACTTATGGCTAGAGTCTAAACTTATTCTAGCTAAGTTAGCTCTGAATTTTAATTTTTGCTTTATGTTTTGTCTATATATACTAAATCAGTCCTTGGTGCACATTTTACTTGACATATGCACTGGTACACATTATACTTGACACATTTACTTGACATTTACTTTACAAATGCACTGTGATGTATTTCTTGTCACTTGCCCAAGTTGGCCAAGGACTGACTTTCATTTTTCAATTTAAGAAGCAATTTGAAACTAGAGTATAATAGCTATACAATGTTTGTTACTTTCTGCTGTACCACAGTTTAAATCAGCTATCCGTATATATACATGAGCCTCCCTTTTGAACAGCCCTCCCACCTGCTCTTGAGCCTCCTCTCCTACCCCACAATTCACTCCTCTAGGGCACCCCACAGCCCTGAGGAGGAGCTTTTCACTAGCTGCCTACTTCATACCTCATATTGTACATATGCAAGGGCATCTTGCTCAATTCGTGACACTCTTTCCTTCCACTTCTCTGTCCAAGTCTGTTCTTTACCTCTCCACTTCTTTTCCCACCCTTCAGATAGATTCTTCAGAGCCAGTTTTCCATATATATGCATTAATCTACAATATTAGATTTTCTCTTTCTGAATTACTTCACTCTGTATAATAGGCTCTAGATCCATCTGTATCTTTAGAAATAATCCTTCCCCCCACTTTTTTCTGCATGAGAAATGCTCCATCCTGAGCATGTACCATAACGTCTTTATCCATTCTTCAGTAGATGGACACATAGATTGCTTACATAACTTGTCTACTGTAAACCGTATTGCAGTGGATACTGGTTGAATTTTATCACAGTGTTTTTTGGTATCTATTAAGGTGATCATATGCTTTTAATCTTTCAATTTGTTATAGTGTATCTGATGGATTCATACACAGCTACTGCAGCTACTGGGGAATGTTTGCATATCTGGGGAACACCTCATTTCATAAAGCTGTTTGATACTTTTCTTGTGTTTGTTGGAGTCTTCTTGGGAGTATTTTGTTGAGTATGTTTGCGTCTATGTTCATCTATGTGATATTGGTCTATAATTTACCTTTTCTGTGTTATCTTTGGCTTTGCTATCAGGGTGATGCTGTAGGATGAGTTTGCAGGTTTTCCTACTACTGTAGTGTTTTGCAAGAGTTTTACAAGTGCAGGTGTTAACATTATCTTAATGGTTCATAAAACACCTGTGATGTCATCTAGACCTTGAATGTTGCTAACTGGAAAATTTTTCATAACAGTTTCAATATTAGTGCTTGTAATGCTGTGTTCATATTCTCTGTTTCCTTTAGTTCAGTTCCTAAGAATTAATCTGTGGCTCCCAGATTCTACACTTTATTGGCTTAAAGTTGTTTATTGTAGTCTCTCGTGATCCTTTGATATTTCTGTGGTATCAGTTATAACGTCTCCTTTCTCATCTATAACTTTTTGATTTGAGTGTTCTCCCTTTTTTTTGTTGATGAACCTGGCGCTCATGTTTATGTATTTTCTTCCTGCTTTCCAAGAGCCCACTTTTAGTATTATTGACATTTGCTACTGTTTCCATCTTTTTTTCCCTTTCATTTCCTGTTCAATACTCTAAGATTTTTTTTCCCCCAAAACTAATTGTAGGTACTATGTTTATCCTTCTTTCTCTAATTGCTTTAGTTGTAATGTTGGGTTGATTATTTGTTATAATCTTTACTGTTTAGTGTTTTATGCTTTTTCATAGATTTTATGCAACCACATTTTTATTGTCATTGGTTTGTATGAATATATATATGAAAATATATGAAATTCTATATTTTTTCCCTCTCTCTGATTTCTTCATTGATTTCTTGGTATTCATATATACCATGAAGAGGTATATACCTAAGCCTCAATGTATTCATGCTTTTCAGTTTGTTCTTTGTTATTTATGTTTGTGTTTGTTTGTTTTTGTTTTGCACTCCCACCCTTGAATGACAGGTAAATAACAATATTTTGGTAAAAAAAAAAATACTTGATACAATTTAGATTGTCTTAAATTCACCAAGGCCTGATTTGTGATCAAGTTTGTGCTTTATCCAAAAACATTTCATTTGCCCTTGAGAAGAAACTGCATTCTGCTGGTTTTGGATGAAATTTACTTAAATATCAATTAAACTGTCAGGTTTGTTGTGTTACCTAAAGTTTGTATTTCTTTTAATACGTCATTTTTAAATTGGAAGATAATTAGTTTCCAATGTTGTTCTGGCTTCTGTTGTACAAAGGCATGGATCAACCTACAGTACACATATGACAGTATTGTGCTATTGTTCATTTGTTGTTGTTTGGTTGCTCCATGACCTTCTTAAATGTTTCTTGCATGATCTCCATTTATTTTCTTAGATGTTTGATCATCTTTACTATCGCCACTCTCAATTTTTTTCAGTAACAATGTTTATTTCCTCTTTAATTATGTCTTATGCATTTTTACCTTGTTTCTTTGCCTGCAACATACTTTACTCTTTTCACATTTGTTTAGCTTACTATGTTAATGGTTTTTTCTTCCCAGGGTACAGGATTGTAGTACTTGCTTCCAATCTATGCTGAAAGTGGATAAGTTTGGTCCAGTGGCTAGTGTGTCCTTGGAGGGGGAGGGACTGACAATTATATACTTGTGTGGCCACAGCTGATGCTTCTCTCTCTCATGGTAGAACCATGTCAGTGGGGTCTTTTGTAGGTATGTATGGATTTAGTCTAACTTTAGACAGTCCATCTGTGAATGATTTGGCTTGTGTTTATCTTGCCTTTTCTGTGGTGTGAGGCATCAGCTTTGCATAATATAGGCTTTTGGGTGGAATTGGTTCTTAGTTTCAGATGGAGGCCTTTATATAGACTCTCACCAATTAATATTCACTGGAGCCAGGAATTCTCTGGTGGTCGATAATCCTTGATACTGTGTTGAAACCCTAGATGATCAGGCCCAACTTTTGGTCAGAGAATCAAGAACACGTAGTAAAAGATTAGACAGAGGAAAAAAAAGAAGACAGACAAATGTTAAGAAATAAAAATCAAACCACAAGTAAAATAACACAAGCAATAATGACAATAGGAAAAAACACAGAATCAACAGTAGGACCAACCAAATAACTTGTAAGACATAAAACAACACCAGAGGAATCGGGTGGAGAGGGAGGTGGAAGGGGGGATCGGGATGGGGAATACATGTAAATCCATGGCTGATTCATGTCAATGTATGACAAAAACCACTACAATGTTGCAAAGTAATTAGCCTCCAACTAATAAAAATAAATGAAAAAAAGTTTATAATGCAAACAAGAAAAAAACAAAACAAAACACCAGAGCAGAGTGCCACCTGAAGAATAAAGGAAAAAATCTGATGGAAATGACAAGAGTTGTCCCACAGAACAAGAGAAAATCACAGTTAGTATAGAAATGTGTACCTATTAAAACAAAAATGACAAGAAACAACATCAACAAAAGGCGCAGAAAGCGGGAAAACAAAGTATACAATAAATACATACGTGATTTAAACAATCTTAAAACACCAAATAAGCACCTGATCCTGGGTCTCAGATGGGGTTTTATAACAAGCTCTCCATGTTGTCACCAGGACCCTTGTGGAGCACCTGGGCCTGCCTTGGTGATCACAGGAGGAAGCGGTGCAGCTGCTTACACTGTAGAAACACTGGTGGTGTCAGTTTTGCAGAGGAGTCAGCAACAACAGGCAGAAAAGTTATGGTCCTAATGGGATCATTTTCTAGCCTGTGGTGGCAGAAGCATGAGTAGTAGTTCTGGCTAGTCTTTTTCTATTGCCTGATAGTAGGTCTTAGCATGTGGCAAGAGTGGGGAATTCAATTCTGTCACCACGTCCTCTGTGTGACTGAGCCCTAAGGTCCTGCTTCATTGTCAGTTTAGGATTTGTCAAAAGGCATTCCTTTCTACACACTTTGTCATCCCAGATCCATCATTCCACCTCCACATAGCCAAAAGCAGTTCCCTCCCAGGTTGGCTTTCTAAGTCCATGCTTCATCTTTCAGGCTGTATGCACACTAGTTGACCTGCACTGCAGTTTAGGGCATACAGGACCACATCACACATTCTCTGTTTGATTCTCACTCTAGAAAAACTATTTCATCAGCATATTCACCTTGTGTCCTTTCAGTCAAAAGTAATTTAAGTTTAGTGAGGTCACTTGCCTGAATCCTCAAGCTATTCCCTGTTTCTCCATCTCCCACCTCAAGACGCAAGCGTGGTTCTTCTCCTCTCATCCTCTTTCTTCTATCCTCCCTCAATTATTCCCAGTTATGTCTAGTTTCCATATAGTTCTCACTGTTGAGCAAGGTCTTCTGCTAATGTACCTTGATGCTCTGGAGGAACTATTGCTTTATAGAAGGATTGTTTGTGATACCTCCATGGAGAGAGTTGCACTCAATGTCCTCTTATTTTCTGCCAAATTGGAATATATGATTTTTTTCCTAGGAAAGCTTTGTAATTCCTTTATGCATGCCAGTGAGATGACAAATTTTAGTTGACATGAATTAATCTGTTTGATAGGAGGTTACATACATACACATATAATTAATACATCATTGACTTTGCTGTTGTTTTTAATTTATTTTTATTAGTTGGAGGCTAATTACTTTTCAATATTGTAGCGGTTTTTGCCATACATTGACATGAATCAGCCATGGGTTTGCATTTGTTCCCCATCCTCAACCCCCCCTCCCACCTCCCTCCCCATCCCATCCCTCTGGATCATCCCAGTGCACCAGCCCCAAGCACTTGTCTCATGCCTCCAACCTGGACTGGTGATCTGTTTCACACTTGATAATACACATGTTTCAATGCTGTTCACTCAAAACATCCCACCCTCGCCTTCTCCCATAGAGTCCAAAAGTCTGTTCTATACATCTGTGTCTCTTTTTCTGTCTTACATATAGGGTTATTGTTATCATCTTTCTAAATTCCATATATATGCGTTAGTATACTGTATTGGTGTTTATCTTTCTGGCTTACTTCACTCTGTGTAATGGGCTCCAGTTTCATTCATCTCATTAGAACTGATTCAAATGTATTCATCTTAAGGGTTGAGTAATATTCCATTGTATATATCTACCACAGATTTCTTACCCATTAGTCTGCTGATGGGCATCTAGGTTGCCTCAGAATGGGAGAAAATAATAGCAAATGAAGTATCATTGACTTTGGACATGCAAATAAGCACATTTATTTTTCCTGAAACTTCTGCAAGTGAGGAATTGTCATCAGCTTGAGGAAACATAGTTCTTTTCCATATAAGAGATGATACAGGAATTGGGTTCAAAAAGTCAGTTCCTGAAAATATCTAAGTATTTGTCAAACTGTCCTGACATTTTCCCAGAGCACACATTCATTATTTCTGCTCTGGAAACTTAACTGCTTTAAGTGAGTGTCAAAGGTTAGAGACTGGCATGGGAATAATTTAATTCTTGTATAAGAAGATGGAAAGTGCCCAGGAATGTACAGTTTGTAGATGATAGCTTGAAAAAAGAGAGAGAGAGAGAAAAAAAAGAAAAAGAAAAAAAAGAAAAAAGAAAAAAATCACACACACACACACACACACACACACACACACACACAAAACAGGTAGGTGTAGTTAATCATTTAATCTAATAGGTAAAACTTAATTGGAGTTTGGATCATAGAAAAAGCAAGGGGATTTCATGAAGTCATCGACATCTGCTTTATTGTCTCTGTTAATGGCTTAGATTGCATGTGAAAATGAGTCATATCTGACTCTTTGTGATCCCGTGGACTGTAGCCTACCATTTGCTTCTCCAGGGGATCTTCTAGACACAGGGATCAAAACTGGGTCTGCAGATGATTTACCATCTGAGCCACCAGGGAAGCCCTTAATCTGTGTCAGTCACACGAATTGTGGGAAATTCTTAAAGAGAGAAGAATACCAGACAACCATACCTGTTTCCTGGGAAATGTGCATGCAGGTCAAGACACAACAGTTGGAATTGGACAAGGAAAAATGAACTGGTACAAAACTGGGAAGGAAATACATCAAGGCTATATATTGTCACCCAGCATATTTGACTTCTGTGCAGAGTATACCATGGAAATTCACTTGCTTTAAGAATCTGAAATTGGAAACAAAATTACTGTGAGAAGTATTAATAACCTTAGTTATAAGATGACAACACACAAATGGCTGAAAAAAACTAGGAACTAAAGAGCCTTCTGATGAAGTGTAAAGTGGAGAGTGGAAAAGCTGGATTAAAACTCAATATAAAAACAAACAAACGCAAAAATAAGATCATGGAATTTGGTCCAATTATTTTGAGATATATCAATGGGATACAATTGAATCAGTGACAGGTTTCACTTTCTTGATCTCCAGTATCACTGTGGGAAGTGACTGCAGCCATGAAACTAAAAGGCACTTTCCCCTTGGATGAAAAGCTATGACCAATCTAGAGAGACCATATAAAAAAGCTGAGAGATTACTGAAAAAGATCTGAGCAGTCAAAGTTGATTTTCAGGAGTAACCTATGGTGAAGGGAGCAGGACCACAAGAACTGAGTGCCAAAATACTGATGCTTTGCAACAGTCACGCTGGAGAAGACATGACAGTTCTGTGGTAAGCGTGGAGTTCAAACTAGTAAAGCTGGAAGGAAATCATCTCTGACTATTCTCAGAAGCACTGATGCTGAACATGAAGAGCCAATATATCGGCCACCTGAGGCCAAGAGCAAAATCACTGGAAAGAAATTGATGCTGGGAAATATTGGGGGCAGGAAAAGAAGGGAACAACAGAGGGTGAGATGGCTGCAAAGCATCACTGACTCAAAGGTCATGAGTTTGAGAAAACTCTGGGAGATCTGAAGGGTGGGAGAGCCCAGGGTTCTTGCTGTACATGGAGTCACAAAGAGTCAGAGAAGACTGAGTGACTGAACAACATCAAACAATTGGTGTTGGCAATGCTTGGAAGATGGTTCAGATAGCATGGTAACTCTGTCAGTGTACCAGGGATGATAAGTGAGATTCAGGACAATTAGAAAGAACACAGCTCTTGCCAGTTTCCTTCTTTTCCTTCCTCAAATTGTACCTCTTACAATGTCTTTTGAGAGATTTCCAAAGAAGGAGAACTCCTGCGGAGTCATGTGATATCCTGAGATGGAAACCTTATCCCACCTGCCACTTGGATCTACAACCTTGGTCTTAGGCAGAGGCAGGCATCGTCTCTAAATATCTGCTAGAGCTGCTCATCCTCTGATGTGTTAACAGGCATGGTATGTGACCTTAAGGATGGGGTGAGAGTTAAACAAATTTATGGCTTCTCAATCAAACTCTGTAATCCTGGGAGAAGCATCTTTGACTTGTTTATCCTGGTTGCCCTTAGGAATGCTTACAAGGGGCTACATTACTACGGATGAATGTAGGTAGGAGACTGGATCCATTTTGACTTTGCCACTTGCCTTCTCTGTGAACAGATCATTCCTCTTCTCTTAATGTCACTTTTTTTGTCTTCAGATGAAGTTTGAGGATTGTGAAAGAGTGTGAATGCATGTGAAAGCCCCATAAAACTGAAAACAGGGAATATACAGTTTCCTTGTTTGAAGCAGATCTCAAGAATTTTGGCTTTATAGATTTGCACTATCAGAGCATCTCAAATATTCATAAAATTCTTTTATGATGATTTCCACACATAGTTGAAGCCAGAAGTCCTGTATAGTCATCATCTTAGCAGTGTGGTGTGGCTTGGACATTTAAGGTATTATGTAAGAAGTATGTGGGCCATGTTATAACTTCTTTCTATTTTAACTGTCTTTCTGATACACTTGGGAAGGGGGAAGGCAACTTCTACCTTGTGGGAACAGAATTCCAGATTTCATCCTTAGTTTCTTTGATTCACAAAAGTATTCTTCATTACTGGTGAGTGTACAGCCTCATATAGGAAGGTAGAATCCTATTACAAGACAGCCTGGCTGAAACTCCAGGTATCTACTTAGCCTTCTCTGGTACTGCCATATTAGCATGTGGGTGTTTTGTTATTGCCAGACATAATAGACATCTAAGGTCCCACTCAACTTTTGCTGGGCTGATTGGGAGAGTACCATAGTTTTTAATAATGTTTGGGTGGAGTAGCTTGGTGATTATTGAAATGTTTTCAACCTTTGCAACTCACCCATTTGTCTTGCCCTTTGAAAGGTGAAAGCAGACTTTTGAATGGGCATTTTAATTTGTGCCTCTTTATGTTTTTGAATTAGCCATTTCATCAGCCAAAATCTCTAACATAAAATTCCAAAAGATGACCCAGACATATACTCACAAACACATTCTTAATCTGGTGCACACACACACGCACAATCACAATCACAATCACAATATTATATGCTCTAAACACAATTATGAAAGGAAAAGAAAACCCAGGGACTCACTGAAGGAAACCTATGAACTGCACAGAGTTTCCCTGTTACTTGTTTCTAGGCTTAATGTTGGAAGTTATTTTGTAGTTGAATGATTTCACTCTAGTGACATTTTAAATCAGAATGTTTTGAGAGATATACCTTTGCTCTGCATCCCATGGGATCTTAGAATACTTTGCATGTGAGAGTATTCTGTGATTTGCTAAAATGAAAATAATGTTGTAGGGTAACAATATTGAAGTCATATTGACCTCTTTAGGCCCTGCAGTTACACATTTGCTTGTTATATTTTAAGCATCCAATTTCATCGTCTGAACTTCTCCCATCAATTTTTCTACTTTTCCCCAAATCTTCTGTATTTACCTCACTTAAATTTTTGTTTTCTTTTACTATATTAGGCACCAATTATAAAATAAACACATAAAGGAAAGAAAATTGAATTCATGTACAATGTTTCCCTAATGGATTGAGCTATTTTCTCTGTAAACTTTTGAGAATTAAAGATACTGATATGTTAAAGCCATATGGGAATTGACCACCAATGTAATATATCATGTAACCAGGCTTCCCTTGGTAGGACAATTGAAGTGCAGGTTAATAATATGCTTTCAGGAGGGGACCAAAACAGTAGCTTTTCAACATGTCCTTACCCATGCCTTATCCAAGTTATCACAGAGGACTAAGTGGATTAATGCTGTTCTTTTTGAGAAGGACCTGCCACTCAAAGCAGAACATGAAAATAAGGTAAAAGGGACTGAGAAGGAATAATCAGTACATGGGCTTGAAAGAGAAGATGGAATCACCTTTAAGGTGATATTGCTCAAAGCATGCAAATTTGACTACAGAGAAAGACACCTGAAATCTAAAACAAGACCATTGGATTTGGGGCTTGAAATGATAGCAAAGGGCGCCAATTTCAACTCTTAAAGTTGCTGCAAAATGCTTACCTCTAAAGCATAGTATTCTCACCTACATTTAATGATATTTTCAGTGAAATAAAAAGTGTGTTTGGTGGACCACTCCCTTATCTACACAAATATTCCGCAGATTTCATTGTCCATTAGTTGCAAGAATGAGAATAGTGAACTTAACTTGGGGTTGTCCTATGTGAGTTACCATACAAAAACAGGGATATGGCTTGATGTTGCCACCACTATCTAAAGGAATGGCCTCAAATCTGAGATTGCCAAGTTTTCTAAGTAATATTAATGAGAATCTGGATAGTCCAACAAGCAGACACTCTGCTCAGAGTATTTTGTTGTAAAATGTATTCATGATCAGCCATTGATTTTGATCCCTGCTTACTCCATGACTTTTCTAGGTGATTAAAATGAATGATTCCTTTTTCTCTTTTCCCACACATATCTCTATAACTACTAATGAATTTTAGGGAACTGGGGCCTGAAACAACATGCTTAGAATGAGTTCTTATAGACTGTAAACTTCATGAGAGCAGCAATCATTTTATAATTTGAATTCCCACATTTGACATTCATGTAAATATAATAAATATTTATCAACTTGGAAAAATTTCTCAGTAAATAGTAAAGGTCAATTATGGTAATAGTGCAGGTTATAGGATGTTGTTGAGTAATGCATATAGCATTTGATTGGTTATTACATTTCTTTATTGATAATTCACTAAGTACTTAAAATGTGTCATTTGCAGGCTTTAACTTTTAGCTAATGTGAAAGATACATAAGGAAAAGAGGGTAGACCAAAAACATATGAAAGATCTGATATCTGTGCTCACCTTGGTAGGAAGACAAAGAGAAGTTCCTTCCAACCCCAAGAAAGAGTTTAGGCAAAGTTGAGGCAATCCCAAAGAATGCTCAAACTACCGCACAATTACACTCATCTCACATGCTAGTAAAGTAATGTTCAACATTCTCCAAGCCAGGCTTCAGAAATATGTGAACTGAGAATTTCCAGATGTTCAAACTGATTTTAGAAAAGGCAGAGGAACCAGAGATCAAATTGACAATATCTGCTTGATCATAGAAAAAGCAAGAGAGTTCAAGAAAAAACATCTATTTCTGTTTTATTGACTACGCCAAAGCCTTCGACTGTGTGGATCACAATAAACTGTGGAAAATTCTGAAAGCGATGGGAATACCAGATCACCTGACCTTCCTCTTGAGAAATCTATATGCAGGTCGGGAAGCAACAGTTAGAACTGGACATGGAACAACAGACTGGTTCCAAATAGGAAAAGGAGTACATCAAGGCTGTATATTGTCACCCTGCTTATTTAACTTATATGCAGAATACATCATGAGAAATGCTGGACTGGAAGAAGCACAAGTTGGAATCAAGATTGCCAGGAGAAATATCAATAATCTCAGATATGCAGATGACACCACCCTATGGCAGAGAGTGAAGAGGAACTAAAAAGCCTCTTGATGAAAGTGAAAGAGGAGAGTGAACAAGCTGGCTTAAAGCTTAACACTCAGAAAACTAAGATCATGGCATTTGGTCCCATCACCTCATGGGAATAGATGGGGAGACAGTGGAAACAGTGTCAGACTATTTTTTTGGGCTCCAAAATCACTACAGATGGTGACTTCAGCCATGAAATTAAAAAACACTTACTCCTTGGAAGGAAAATGATGACCAACCTAGACAGCATATTAAAAAGCAGAGACATTACTTTGCCAACAAAGGTCTGTCTAGCCAAGACTATGGTTCTTCCAGTGGTCATGTATGCATGTGAGAGTTGGACTGTGAAGAAAGCTGCACACTGAAAAATTGATGCTTTTGAATTATGGTGTTGGAGAAGACTCTTGAGAGTTCTGGGTGTTCCAACTCGTTGGAGATGGTTGGGGGCAGGAGGAGAAGGGGACGACAGAGGATGAGATGGCTGGATGGCATCACCGACTCGATGGGCATGAGTATGAGTAAACTCTGGGAGTTGGTGATGGACAGGGAGGCCTGGCGTGCTGCGATTCATGGGGTCACAAAGAGTCAGACATGACTGAGCGATTGAACTGAACTGAACTGAACTGTGAGAACGGGCTTAGCATGACTGAAAGTAGTTTGTGTGATTGTAGCTCCAGAAGCACAGTATAAGAGAACGATAATGAAATTACTATGGAAAACAGATATCATGTCTTCAAAAAAATTGTTAACCATGCTGATGTGCTGCAGTCACCACCAAGAATTTATTCTGCCTCTGTGGGAACAGATAAGCAACATCCAAACATGCATTAGGAAATATAGGGTGGAATCTTGGTGTCAGGAAATAAAGGCATGCCTTAAGGACAGCAGAGCAAAAGTGACCCCTATAGTGGTCATTACCACTGGTAAAATACACATCTTGAGCTGTCCATGGGCAAGTCAGTGATTATGTCATGTTATCTTTGGTATCACAGTGATGGTATAATGGTGATTGTGATATTGGACATGCTACAATATCTATATTTTCAAGTACAAAATGAATTTCCATAATGAAGACAATCTGCTGTCTAATCTCTTAGAACTCTATCAATACCTTATACAATATAATGTAAGTGTGAATGCACCAAGGTACATACTGTGTATTTGCATTTGTTTTTGTTTCATTTGTATCTCTTCTTTCACCCATACCATCCTAATTAAGACACCTATTCATTTCAGCAGGGATGATTTCAGAGATCACTTTACACCCATTACCTCTTTTCCCTTTGTTCTCATTTTCTTGCTTACAATCATTAGATCAGGTAACATTTACCCAGGACACATAACAAATGTTTTCCTGAACAGAAGAGTTTATAAAACAGTGTAGTGAAGTAGCCAGACATTGATCTAAAACCTCATTTTACTTTTCATTGTTTGAAAATAGAAAATGAAACTATAAAGATGAACATGTAAATTTATTGTTCAATTACAAGAATTATATGTATTTGCTGACATCTCCCAACATAAATTTTAATCTTCATTAGGCTCCATAATCTGACACTTATTTGATAGGTCAGTTTGAATTAGCATGGTTTTCATATAATGATGACTGTTGATGACTTGACTTGAAAGAGATGAGGCAGATGTATAAGCGGTTGTTGGCACTGAGGACCATGAGTTACCTTTCTGTTGCAGATTAGGAAAAGGACTGCCATGGGCTGACATATTGCTATACCTAACGGGATATTTAGAAGGCTCCACCATCAGTCCAGAATAGCTGCTCTGTAATGGAGATATGATGGAGTTCTGAGAAGTAGATGTAGTTGTAGTAGCAATGTCCTCAACGTGGCCATTTACTTGAGTGTAGCTGCTATGTGAGTGCCAATTAAAAATGCTCAACTGATTTAAAATAGCAGGTTGATCTCACACAATCTGATCTGTTTTTCTAACTGATATTGATGATGGGAAAGGTAAGTCACATGGAGATAGGGCACTTGTATTAGGGACTCTCTGGCTGGTATAAGGCTTTTGTATGAAAGGCACACTTAAGCTTGTGGAGGCTGAAAATATACTCTCTCCACTAGTTTCATGAAGAAAATCAGATTTACGATTATCTATGTTGACGCTTGCTTTAACATGTTTCTTCTTGTAATCTTGAACTAATGAAGAAATTGGAGGCACATTGTTAATCCCAACTCTTCTTTTCGTTCTTACTAAAATTTGGGGATAGCTTCTTTTGAAATTTGGATTATAGTAGATCTACAACTAAAATAAAAGTATAAAATTATTTTGTTTCTTTATAAACCAAGGTAAAACTGACAAATTTAAACTATAAAAATGTATACCTTTAATGATACCAATTAAATAGCATCAAATAAAACATGGTCATTAGTAGTTTTAACAGTTTACATGTTAGAAACAATTACGCCCTTCAACTAAAAATGCTTTGTATATATGCAGTGAATACCACTTTAAGTAACTTCAGGACTTGTATCCAGTTTCAAGTTGCTAGGAAGTTTTGTTAAATATCAAATATTTTAACCTCCAGCTGTTCTCAACTTCAGAAAATTAGATTTTTCAACAGTTTGCTCTCACAATTTTAACTTCCCTTTTAGCTACATATATGAACATGATTTTTAAGTCACAGGTTTAATCTTACATATTGCCAAGAAGTGAAAATTTTTGAATACCTTGCTCAAAACAGAGATGTTGTTTTC
This sequence comes from Cervus canadensis, assembly GCF_019320065.1. NCBI lineage: Eukaryota > Metazoa > Chordata > Mammalia > Artiodactyla > Cervidae > Cervus > Cervus canadensis. The sequence goes on from NC_057420.1 coordinate 5,988,606, forward strand.
TTCTTCCAGAAAGTCAGGTAGTGAAGCAGATCTTTGAAATGTTTGTCGCTTTTTACTAAACCCATAAAGGTTAAACTGCTGAACTAAACTTTTCATACTATTTGTTTCAGATACTCTGAAAGGTGCCTTTCTTTCCAAGACTTCTTTCTTGAAGAGTTCTTCATTGATCACTATACAGGTGCCACTCTCATCCCACCAAATAGATTTAAACTGATCACATTCAACTATTGTCCAGAGTTTTTGAGGAAATGTGAGTGAAAGAAAAGCATTCAACTCATCTGTTTCTGAGACAGAAAATGTGTAACTTGGCCCTTTTATCACAACTTCCTCATACAAAGCCTGAAAAGCATATTCTTCAATCATAGATCTCAACACCTTGTCCCCAGTAAGTGTATAATCATAAAAAGAAGATCTAATGGAGGTTTCTGAATCAGTTGATTCATCTTTAGGAGACACATCTTGAATTTCTGAAGAAATATGTGCCATCTCAGAGCAATCTTTCTTCAGATATTTTTCTCATTTTTCTGGTTTTACACATTGCAACTTCAAACACTGCTTGGCTGGCCTACAGAGATAAATTCTCTAGATCATCACAGTGGTTCTGAAAGTCAAAAAGCTGTGACATCACAAAATTACTGGTCTTCTAGCAATTGAACAGTAGCTGTGACATCACAAAGTCACTAGTCTCCTAGCAATTGTTGGGTAGCATTCAACCAGTGTTTACTTCAGCATCATGTTAAAATACAGGCTGCTTACATAAATAGTAACCAAACCATGAAGTCTGCAAAATCTCATTCCTAAAGAATTTTTACACAGAAAAGTAACATCAAGAAATCTACTTGGTTTCTGAAATAAAAGTGATTTATCACCCTTCTATAAACATTTTTAATATTCAGTACTGTTACCCAACCAAACTTGGGTCTACTGGCTTCTGTGTGATAAAATCAATCAACTGACTGTGGGTTTCAGTGAAAGCACGTGTTTATTGCAGGACCAAGCAAGGTGTCCTAGCAGCTGATGCTTCAAAGATCCACACTCCCCAAATGATTTCAGGGGAAGTATTTTAATGACATATTGAGTTTGGGCCATGGCCTGTGTCATCAGTTTTGGGACATTCTACTAATGGCCTGCTACTGAGGATATTGGGAGTCAACATAATCAACTGTCTGGTTCCAACTACTCTGTAGTATATGCACTTAAATTTAAGAAATATACATATACATACAAACATACATACATATATATATATATATATATAGTTCACTGTGTTGGGTCTCAGTTGCATCATGTGCCATCTTTAGTCTTCATCATAGCATCGGGTCTTAGCTTTGCAAAGTGGGATCTAGTTCCCTGACTAGGGGATTGAACCCATGAATGTAAAATATTCCCTACTCAGAGTTATACACATTATGTATACCAGTGTATATTGACAGACTCCTAAAAAGGATTTTATGACTTTATGCTGAGAATTTTCAATCTGTAATTATTTAACCCAGCTTTTCTTATATAGTAATAATCCAGCTAAACATCGAGTAAGGCATCAATTAACCAACCTACTTTCCGAACCAGTGCCCTGCAAACTGTGTGTTGTGCTTAGTCTCTCAGTCGTCTCTGACTCTTTGTGACACCATGGACTGCAGTCTGCCAGGTTCTTCTGCCCATGGAGTTCTCCAGGCAAAAATACTGGAGTGAATAGCCATTTCCTCCCTCCAGGGGATCTTCCAAACCCAGGGATTGAACCTGCACTGCAAGCAGTTTCTTTACACCCTGAGCCTACAGGGAACACCCAAAATACTGGAGTGGGTAGTCTATACCTTTTCCAGCAGATCTTCCCGACCCAGGAATTGAGCCAGGGTCTCCTGCACTGCAGGAGGAGTCTTTACCAGTTGAACTACCAGGGAAGTCCTATGACCCATGAATCAAATCCAGCCAGCTAGGACTTCCATGGCAGTCCAGTGATTAGGACTTCATGCTCCTAATGTAGGGGCCCTGGGTCTCATCCCTGGCCAGGGACGATCCCACATGCTAGATGGTGTGTACCACCCTCCCCCTTGCAAAAAATCCAGCCAGCTGTCTTTTTTTTGGGGGGGTTGGGGGGGTTTAAATAAAATTTTACTGGAATGCAATCACAGCCATTTGTTTATACACTGCTACCAGAGAGAATGGAATAGTTTGGGGCCCATAAAGCCAAAAATTTTGACTACTTGGCTTGCTACTAAAACACACACACACACACACACACACACATAACAACAACAACAACAACAACAACAAAACTGCCAACACCTGTTCCATACCAAAAGGCCATTCTCTTTACAAACTGCTAGGAAAATTAGCAAAAAACAGATGAATGTTTATGTGCATACCAGGATACAGTTTTGGAAGTTCACTGAGCTCTCACTATATACCATAGTTGACCTGAAAATCAATTCCAAACCTCACTACAGCAAGGAAACATTCCTCCTCTGGAATTACAGAGTTGGAAATGAAGCCCCTGACAGGCTCAAGGATGAAACCACATGGTACCTGGACTTGTTTTTCCTCCTGGACCCAAGAACAACTCCCAAGAACTTAGGGTAACAGAGCCAATTATTTATTGTAAGTTGACACCATAAACAATATGACTACTCCTAACAGAACTATGAAGCAATTCATTTGTCTAACAACCAGTTTGAAATTCTAAACAATTTTCATCCTGACATAATGACAGATCCAAACATTAATAAGCTTCCACCTGGCCAAGATTAGACACTCACTCAGAAACAGCCAAAGTGAAAGATACAGGATGGAGAGTTTAGATTTTGACACGCCCCAGCTAGGAGGCCCAGGGGCTGTTTCCAATCGGAGGATTTTTGGGCAGTTAGCTGGGGTGGGTGGGAGGTGGGAGTCCTGGTGACAAAATGGAGTGAACAGCAGGGGAAAGAACTTAAAGACTGGAAAGGCGGTGATGGAGGCTGTCCACAGAGAAAACAGACTCATAAACAGCAGAAGATGTTGTCCTGGAAAAAGAGGATAAAGGAGCAAGTTCAGTTCAATTGCTCAGTCATGTCCGACAGTTTGTGACCCCATGAACCGCAGCACACCAGGCCTCCTGGTCCGTCACCAATTCCCAGAGTGCACCCAAACCCACGTCCATTGTGTTGGTGATGCCAGGTAACCATCTCATCCTCTGTTGTCCCCTTCTCCTGCTGCCCTCAATCTTTCCACGCATCAGGGTCTTTTCAAATTAGTCAGCTCTCTACATCAGGTGGCCAAAGTATTGGAGTTTCAGCTTCAATATCATGGGGGAGAAAGAAGAGGTGGGTGTCCCAAAAGTCACAACAAGCAGACACGCGCAGAGCTGATGCATCTGAGCATCACAAAATAGCCTTTGGGTGAAACCACGATGATGGAGGAACCTGCAGGGTCTTAGGACAGGTTCTGAAGGTAGCACTCCCTACAGCAATGCATCACCTATAATGACTCAGACATGAATTAGTGGGCTTTTCTGTCTCATCCCCACAAACCCTTGCATACAAGACTCTCTGAAAGTGCTGCCATTAATGTCTGACTAAGGGACTTGCCTGGAGGTCTAGTGGCTAAGACTCTGTACTCCCTAATGCAGGGTGCCCAGGATTCAATCCCTGGTCAGGGAACTAGACCCCACGTGCCACAGCTAAAGTTTCTGAATGCTACAATGGAGATGGAAGATCTTCAGCAAAGATATAGCTCAGCCAAATAAATGAAAGGAAAAAAAAAAAGAACAAAGGTCTGGCTTTACCCTGAAGCCCAGATCATATCATGTTGCTTCCTTTCATCTGCAAAGACTTCCCAGCTCCTCCAGCCACAAAGATGGCCTTCCAAGGCAGCCTACCTGCCTTACACAAACCACACTTCACCTACACTCCTAGCAAAAATGACTCCAGGTTTGGGAGACAGAGTAGCTGTGGATCCCTGCTCTTCTTGACTTTCTTGACAAAACAAAATATTTGTCCAATATTTTTCTCACTCATGGTGAAGAAAGTTGCAAATGAGACAGGTTGAAAGACCTCTGGTATGTATGTACTCTTGACCCCATCAAACTTCTCCCGTGAGGAAGACTTCATTAGGCTTGAACCTGGTAAGGCACAGACCTGAAGCTGGTCCTAGAGACCCAGGAATATGGCTCTGCATGCCAGCTGTGTGTAGTGTAGCATGCATTACATGTGATAAGTTGGGCCTTGAATGCATCATGCATTTGAGACATGTACACTCCTTTTATCGCCATCATCTGTTTAACAGTCAAGAGAGTGCTGGGCATTGCCAGGTGCAGAGATCACTGTCTGCTGGAGCTAAAAGTGAGGCAATCCTGTCCTACACTCCTCAGGCAAAGTCCTCAGCATTGCTTGCTGTAGCTCAGAAAGGAAAAACAAAACAAAACAAAACAAAACCCTCCCTGTTCAAAAAGGAAAGCAGGCAAGTATCAAGGAATCCACACCCACCTACAATACCTCTCCATGTGCACTGGTCAAAAGGAAAGACCCAAGCTCACTCGCCAGGTTGAATATTGTGGTTTGGATTATTCACTGGAATTCTATTTGCAAAACTCCTCTTGAGGTCCCCAGGAGTGTCCAACAATGAGCACTTTCTTGCTGTCCTTATAGAAGCATTCACTCTGGAAACAGCAAGAGGGAGGGAAGAAGAAGAAAAAAAGAAAAGCCAGTCATTGGAAGTCTCTTTGGAAACAAGCTTTTGTATTTCATCCAATGGATGTTACGGATGATGAAAGATGTTCACCCAACAGGGTCAGGGGACCCCAATTCTCATGGGAGTCAGGATCTGCTTGGGAAAGAACTGAGTCAGGGCAGTGGGAGTGAGGGGGGCAGGGCTCGGGGCTGGAGATGAAAGACCTTCCCTGGACAGTAACTTGAAAGGCCCGGCACAAGTCAGGGAGGACATTCCATGGGAGGTGGTCCAGACCCAGGCCCCATCTGAAGAATATCAGCCTAGTGAGGCAGCGCCCTGGCAGGGGAGCTGTTCAAGATAAGTCCAGAAAGAGGAAGATGAGGAATTTGACCTCGAGTTTCAAAAACCTGAAGGATACCCTGGAGGCAGCGGTGGGGTGGGGGGGTGTGTGGGAGGTCCCGGAAGGCCCGACCTGGAAGCAGGGGAGTGACCCTTACCATGTTAGCAGATGCATCTAGCAGCTTCATCCTTTAGGTAGACAGGAAAAAAGCATCTCTCCCACCCAAAACAGATCACAAATTGGCAGCGGCTCAAACCAATATAAGTAAGGACTCAGCTGGGAAGGCAGATCAAGGGACATACTCGATGGACATCAAGAACCACCACAGGAAAGGGGTGTGCAGTAGAGCTCAGACGTGAAGCTTTGACTGATGTGGAAAATCAAAACCACCGGGTATCAGAATGGAAGGAGGAGGAATATTTCTGTGCGATATCAGATTTCCAAGGCCATGAATCACACCCATGACTTATCAGCTAAGACAATGAAGCCATCCAGAGAAGAGCATAAGATAGCACTGGCTTCTGCAAGCCAGGACGCGCATTGATATCTTCTCCCCGGTCACCCTTCTGAGTTCCCTTGTTTCTGAAGAGAAACCTGAGTCATCCAGGAAAAGGATGCATTGCAAAGCAATCGGAGAGCACATCTCTGGTAACAGAGAAGCCTGCCAAAACAAACAAACAAACAAACAAACAAACAAAAACTTCCACCAAAATGTGTCCAGACTTGCATGTACTCTCATCATTGGTCTCTGTCTCCTTGCACAATCCCTGGGAGTATCTTTTCACTGATCTGTGCAATTAAAGCGTCCCAGGAGCTCTCAGCTCAGTTCAGTCTCTCAGTGTGTCTGACTCTTTGCCACCCCAAGGACTGCAGCATGCCAGGCCTCCCTGTCCATCACCAATTCCTGGAGATTGCTCAAACTCATGTCCGTTGAGTCAGTGAAGCCATCCAACCATCTCATCCTCTGTCACCCCCTTCTCCTCTTGGCTTCAACCTTTCCCAGCATCAGGGTCTTTTCCAATGAGTCACTTCTTCATATCATGTGGCCAAAGGATTCAAGTTTCAGCCTCAGCATCAATCTTTCCAATGAATATTAAGGACTGATCTCTTGTAGGATGGACTAGTTGGATCTCCTTGAAATCCAAGGGACTCTCAAGAGTCTTCTCCAACACCACAGTTCAAATGCATCCATTCTTTGGAGCTCAGCCTTCTTTATGGTCCAACTCTCTCATCCACACATGACTGCAGGAAAAACCATAGCTTTTACTAGATGGACCTTTGTGGGCAAAGGGACATCTGTGCTTTTTAGTACACTGTCTAGGTTTGTCACGGCTTTTCTTCCAAGCACCAGTATCTCTAGAAACATCTTTAAAAAGGAAGTTCCATGTAATTCCAATTTTGAAGTGTACTCTTTTTTATTTATTTTTTATTTTCTTAAGGGGATGGAACTGTCCACTGGTTATTTTCCAGTACAACCGGGAAAGAAGAGGTTAATGACTTTGCTATGGCTGACCTGGGCTTCCCAGGTGGCACTAGAAGTAATGAACCTGCCTGCCAATGCAGGAGACATAAGAGACATGCGTTTGATCCCTGAGTTGGGAAGGTGCCCTGGAAAAGGGCACAGTAACCCATTCCAGTATTCTTGACTGGAGAACCCCATGGACAGAAGAGCCTAGTGGGCTATGGTCTACAGGGTTACACATAGTTGTACACAACTGAAGCAATGTAGCACAGTGCACATGTCCTGAGTGTCAGTTGACTATTTCATGAGTGAGGGTGCCATTTTTTAACCCAACTACACAAAGCATACTCAATGGCAATTTGAGTCACAACTGTGCATGAAATATGACTTGGACATTTAAAATGACCTTGACTCCCAGGTGTTTTAGTAGAATCACTTTCCAAAGAAAAGCATTCCTTGATCATGGCTCTTTCCTGTCCCTCATCATGACATTCCAGCTTTCCAGAATGTGCCTTGAACATGTCATGAGAAAGTGCAAATCAAGCATGCAGTGGTTATGACATTAAGCAATGAGTTAATGGGACCTATGATAGCACAGCCTATCAATATTTGGTATCCCCTTAAGGAAAAGTAGGTTCCACATTGTATCCTGGAAAAGTCACTGGAATATCTCTTTAGAAAGGAAACTAGGTGCTTTATTAGATCTTTAGTACATTCATTAAGAAGTTTGTACAAACTCAACTGCCTACAAATCCTCAAAACAACCAATAAAACTTCAATTAGAGAGGAACTTTACTTTCCTTGTGCTTGATAAAAATGTATCTTGAGAAAAATGAAATGTGGTAACCACCTCTACGTTAAAAAAAAAAAGGCGAAGAAGAAACCCCCAAACCCACCACATACATTTCTGATTCAGATGAGCAAGTAAGTATTTATTTAGTCCTGCACATAAGAACATAAGGGTGTGTTCTGAAGACTCTAACACCCTCCCTCCACTCATCGCCAAGGTGAGGACTACATCACATGTGGCCCCAAGACCAAGGAAGGCAGATGTGGCCCGGAGAAGGGGACAGAGCCAGGCTGATGAATAGAGCATGCCAATGAGATGTCTTAAATACCTGGAGGTAGCAGAGGCTGCAGCTAGCAACTAGAAGTCGACAGAGAAACAGGAAAGAAGCCGTCTGCTCAAGGAGATCTTTTAAGAAACAGAGTGTGTGGTCTTCCTTGGTAGTCTAGTGGATAGGAATTGCTTGCCAATGCATGGGAGACAGGTTCAAGCCCTGATCTGGGAGGATCCCACATGCTGCAGAGTAATTAGTCCCAGAGCCACAACTATTGCACCTATGGTCTAGATCCTGGGAGCCTTAACCACTGAGCCCATGTGCTGAAAGTATGGAAACCCTAGCGACCTAGAGCCCGTGCTCTGCAATAAGAGAAGCTACCACAATGAGAAGCCTGTGGACCACAAATGAGAATTGACAGTGTTAGTTGCTCAGTCATTTCTGACTCTTTGGGATCCCATGGACCCATTATAGCCCAGCAGGCTCCTCTGTCCATTGGATTCTCCAGGCAAGAATACTGGAATGGATTGCCATGCCCTCCTCCAGGGGATCTTCCCAACCCAGGAATGGAACTCGGGTCTCCTGAATTGCAGGCAGATTCTTTACTGCTTGAGCCATCAGGGAAGCCCAGCATAACTACTGGGCAGCCCACTGCAGCTACTAGGTAGCCTGTGCTTACGGTGACTAGAGAAAGCACTTGTGCAACAAGGAAGACCCAGCAAAACCAAAAACAAATACATTAATCATTGTTCAGTCACTCAGTCATGTCTGACTTGTGGCAGCCCCATGGACTGCATCACACTATGCTTCCCTGTCCATCACCAACTCCCAAAGTGTGCTCAAACTCATATCCATTACTTCAGTGATGCCATCCAATGATCGCATCCTCTGTTGCCTCCTTCTCCTTCTGCTTTCAATCTTTCTCAGCATCAGGGTCTTTCCTAAAGAGTTGGCTCTTCCCATCAGGTAGCCAAACTATTGGAGCTTCGGCTTCTGCATCAATGCTTCCAACGAATATTCAGGGTTGATTTCCTTCAGGATGGACTTGTTTGACCTCCTTGCAGTTCAAGTGACTCTTAAAAGTCTTCGTCAATAGCACAGTTCAAAAGCATCAAATACATAAATAAAATAGTGCATTTAAAAAAAAAAAAGAAATACAGAGGGGAGGACATCTGCATCAGGGGGTCAGCGGTAGCAATTCAGAACCCAAGCAAGAATTGTCAGGGAACACCGACAGGAGCGTTCATGTCTGAGCCCAGAGCCCATGGCATCCCCAGTGGAAGATAAAGCCCAAGATACATGCCAGCTCTCCAGGAGGGGTGAATGTCCAGGGCGATAGGGCTTTGCAGAGTCCTGATCCTCAGGGACAGAACAGCACTCCAGAGAACATAGGGCAACCTGTGGAGGGGACACTGTCTGGAGTGCAATGCTCAGGGGGCATTTTCTGAACATCTCTGCCTGGCGAGTGGAAGTCACAATCCAGGAAGAAGTTTTGCAGAGAACACCTATTCCACTGCCACACCAGTTAGAAATGCAGTGTGTCTTAAGTAAAAGGAACCAGTCACCAGCTGAGGGGGAACTAGGGCTAAACAAGTGGACCGAAATACAGTACTTGGATGCAGTCTCAACAATGACAGTAGGATCTCTGTTCATTTCCAAGGCAAACCAGTCAATATCGCTATCTCTTCCAAGTCTATGCTCTGAAGAGTAATGCTGAAGAAGCTGAAGTTGAACTGTTCTGTGAAGACCTACAAGACCTTCTACAACTAATACCACCAAAAGATGTCATTTATTATAGGGGACTGAAATGCAAAATAGAAAGTAAAGAAACACCCAGAGTAACAGGAAAACTTGGCCGTGGAGAAACAGAATGAACCAGGGCAAAGGTTAATAGAGTTTTGCCAAGAGAACGCACTGGTCATAGCCAAAACCCTTTTCTAAGAACACAAGACAAGGTGCTACACATGGACATCACCAGATGGCCAACACCAAAATCAGATTGATTATGTTCTTTGCAGCCAATGATGCAGAAGTTCTATACAGTCAGCAAAAACAAGACTGAGAGCTGACTGTGGCTCAGATCATGAAATTTAGACCGAAATTGAAGAAAGCAGGGGAAACCACTAGATCATTCAGGAATGACCTAATTAAATCCCTTATGATTATACAGTGACAGTGAGAGATAGATTTAGGGGGCTAGAACTGATACACAGAGTGCCTGATGAACTATGGACGGAGGCTCATGACATTCTACAGGAGACAGGGAGTAAGACCATCTCAAAGAAAAAGAAATACACAAAAGCAAAATGGCTGTCTGAGGAGGCCTTCCAAATAGCTCTGAAAAGAAGAGAAGTGAACAGCAAAGGAGAAAAGGAAAGATATTTTGAAAGTAGACTTCCAAAGAATAGTAAGGAGAGATAAGAAAGTCTTCCTCAGTGATCAATACAAAGAAATAGAAGAAGACAATGGAATGGGAAAGACTAGAGATCTATTCAAGAAAATTAGAGATGCCAAGGGAATATTTTATGCAAGGATGGGCACAATAAAGGACAGAAACCATATGGGCCTAACAGAAGCAGAATGCATTAAGAAGAGTTGGCAAGAATATAAAGAAGAACTGTACAAAAATGATCTTCACAAGCCAGATAATCATGATGGTGTGATCACTCACCTAGAGCCAGACTTCTGGACTGTGAAGTCAAGTGGGCTTCAGGAAGAATCATCACTCTGAACAAAGCTGGTGGAAGTGTGGGAATTCCAGTTAAGCTATTTCAAATCCTAAAAGATGATGCTGTGAAAATGCTGCACTCAATAGGTCAGCAAATTTGGAAAACTCAGCAGTGGCCACAGGACTGGAAAAGGTCAGTTTGCATTCCAATCCCAAAGAAAGGTAATTCCAAAGAATGCTCAAGCTGCTGCACAGTTGCTCTCATCTCAAACGCTAGCAAACTGATGCTCAAAATTCTCCAAGCCAGGTTTCAAAAGTACATACACTGTGAACTTCCAGATGTTCAAACTGGTTTTAGGAAAGGCAGAGGAACCAGAGGTCAAATTGCCAACATGCTGGAATATCAAAAAAGCAAGAGGGCTTCAGAAAAACAGCTATTTCTGCTTTACTGACTATGCCAAAGCCTTTGACAGTGTGGACCACAATAAGCTGTGAAAAATTCTGAAAGAGATGGAAATACCAGACTACATGACCTGTTTGTTTTTCCCCTGATGGGTAAGGCTGAGTAAGGTGGCAATCATGTCTGCTGATGATTGGATTTTTATTTATTTTTTATTTTTTTGGATCAGGTGTACCGCATGAGGTGCTACTCGTGGGTGGGTGATGCTGTGTCTTGTGTTCAAGTGGTGTTCTTTGTGTGCCTCCACACTATTTGATATTCCCGAGGATTAGTTCTCTTGTAGTCCTGGATCTTGGAGTGAGTGCTCAGGGCTTGACCTCTGGTCAGGAATGAAGATTCCACATGAGGTTTGTTGTGGCATTAAGTAAGACCATGAGAAATATTCAAAAATGAGGAACCAAAGATGGACTCCAGCCAAATGGCAGTTACAAAATCAGGCTAGTAGTAATGAAAATAATGGAACATACACATATACATGTACACCCATTAGCAAAGTGAAAGGAGTCCAGTAAAAATAAAATACAGTAATCAAACCAACAAATAAAGCAAATCCAAAATTATATTTACGTGTTAAGAACAAAACTGTAGCCCAAACTCGAAAACAAAACGAAAGCATTGTGTCAAGTGGGGATTAAAGCAATGAAAACAAAACTAACAGATATATTGATAGGAAAGTAAAGAAGAGAAAGAAAGTATAGATATGCAGATTTAAATAGAGGGAATTCAAGACTTCTATATGTTAGAGATTAGCTGCAAGGGGAAAAGAAAGGTAGGAAAGGCAAACAAAGGAATAAATGTAGAAACATGTAATAGGTCAAAAAAATTTAAATTAAAATTATAAAAAAGAGGGGAAAAGGTGGATGACGAAGAAGAAAACAAACAAACAAAAAAACCTCCACAGAACTGCACAGTGTAGAGGCAGAGGTTTATGACAACAATAAAAAGTGTGACTGAATATACACATACACATATACAGCCATAAGGAAAATCAAGAGTCCAAAAAAATAGGGTAAAATAGATCGACCTGTCAAACAAAGAAAAACAAAAATTATATCTACCAAAAGAATAGTAACTAAAGCACAAACAGGAAAACAAAACTAGAGAATGAGGCCAATTGAGGAATAAAACAATGAAAATAAACCTAACAAAACATTGATAGGAAAGGAAATAAAGAATTTAGAAAGACGGTAACAATAACCCTATATGCAAAACAGAAAAAGAGACACAAATGTACAGAACAGACTTTTGGACTCTGTGGGAGAAGGCGAGGGTGGGATGTTTTGAGAGAACAGCATTGAAACATGTATATTATCTATAGTGAAACAGATCAGCAGCTTAGGTTGGATGCATGAGACAAGTGCTCAGGCCCGGTGCACTGGGAAGACTCAGAGGGATTGGGTAGAGAGGGAGGTGGGAGGGGGGATCAGGATGGGGAATACATGTAAATCCATGGCTGATTCATGTCAATGTATGACAAAACCCATGTCAATATTGTAAAGTAATTAGCCTCCAACTAATAAAAATAAATGAAAAAAAAAAAATCTGCAGAGCAAGTCAAAACAGAACGATACATGTTCATCTTGAGTCACTGCTGCCAGAGTCCTTTCTCTCACTTGAATTCACAGTCCACCTCACCTCCCTAGGATGCCCTTCATCATTGTGCTGATCTCTGGACCTGCTGTGGGGGTAGTTCACATTCAAATCTGGAACCATTCCTGTGTGTTCTTGCCTCCAATGTCTGCAGGTATCAGAACAAGTGCCTTTTGTTTGTTGTTTGTTTGTTTGTAGGCGCTCTCAATGACCTTTTATATATTCCATAGACACAGAGTCTTCCTGGTTGATAGTGTGGACTTAATCTGCAGTTTGTACACCTGGTAGGAAGGTTCTGGGTCTTCTTCCTCAGCTACACTGCCGCTGGGTTTCAATTGTGGTTTTATTTCCATCTCTGCATGTGATTTGTCCACTCGGGATTGCTAGTGAGGTTGCCCTGGAGGCCTTGGGTTTGCCCCTGTGAGGGCCAGGTGTGGAGGTGGTGCAGCTGTTTGGGTCAGAGGGGTTCTGGCAGCGCCAGCTACTCAGGGGTTTGGGGATTAGGACAGCAGGGAATATAGTGCTCTAGAAGGGTATGACGACCAGTATTGGCCAATACGCTCCAGTATTCTTGCATGGAGAAACCCCTCCCTGATAGAGAATCCTGCCACAGTCTACAGGGTAGAAAAGAGTCTGACACTACTGAAGTGACCCCGAGAGCAAAGACGCAAGAGTCTTTACCTGTGGCAGCTCTGCTCGAGTGAGAGTTGAGCATGCATGAAGGTGACACAGCTGCTTGGCTTGTGAGGACCCTGGCAGTGCAGTGTACAGGGACTTGGACTGCCTCCACTGCAGGGATTATGCCCCTGTCAGAATGTTTATTTGAGCCTATTGTAGCTGGCAATCTGAAGGCCTCTTTGGCTAGTCTTTCACCATAGTTCCATGCATTCAGGCTCTTCAAGAGCTCTCTTGTCTGGGGTCCTTCTCTGTTGTTCAACGTGTCAGGCAAATAGAGGGCAGCCCCCCAGGCTGGGGTCCTACTATGTAGTTTGGAGCATCAGGCACTTGAGGGAGCACCCTGGGTGGAGTCTTATTCCGTAGTTCAGTGATTCAACTGCTTGATGGGCCAGCCTCTCTATTATTCAGCTGTGATGCAAGCGTATGGGGAGAGAGAGGCTATGGTGATGGCTCCACCCACTATACATGACTCAGCAGTGTCACCTTCCTTCCATGGCTGCCTGGCTTACCTCCACAAGCTTTTCCCACACAATCTCCCCATTTGAATACTCCATCAATTTGTCTCTAGCCAGTAGACAGCAGACCATGGCCAGGGATTTCTCCACAATCTCTATGAACCATCTGCTCCCTGCTGCACCTTCTACAGGACGTGTGTCCCTCTCTGGGGTGTGAATGGCTGTGGAAAGGACTGTCTCATTCTCATTCCACTTGGGCTGCCACAGATCAGCTGTTTCACTCTCAGCCTTAAACGTATATCCTCTGATTCAGACAGTTGTTCCCATGTGGAGACTGGACACCTACTTCAGGTCTCCCAACCCCTGAGGGCAGGTCCATTCCTACTAACAATCGTGTTTTCCCCCTAGTTCCTTCATCCTACTCATTTTTTGTGGTTCCATGTATTATTTCCTCTGTTCAGGCAGTCTTCTCTGCTTTCAGCTGAGGTTCTGCAAGCACTTGTGTCTGAAGGTGTATTCCTGATGAATCCTTGGACAGAGATGTACGCACTGTACACCTCCACCTCCACTATCTTGTCCTTATCAACTTTTTTGACTATTAGAAATAAGACTGCTATGAACATTCATGTGTGTTGTAGGTGAGTAAGCAACCAGTGGACACCAGGAAGACAGCATTTCATGGAAACCACAGGAAATCCCACTAAGTCAACAAAGAATGTCCCTCGGGGTACCTCTCAGGCTTGCTGACCCTGCTAGTCAATTAGGAACACAGGGACTGTGGTGAAGCACACAACTCATTCCCCTATCCTCCAGAGCCAACAACCTCAATGAGAGACCTTGGGAACCAGATGCGTAGGCATGATTACTCAGTGTTTCCTCCAAGAAGCTGGAAGCTTGTGGTAGCTATTCATGGAAATGAATTCCACCATGGTCGCAACTGTGAGATAACACCCAGAGGGGTTCTGGCAGGAAAATAGGATGAGAAGAAATTTGTGAGGGCGCATGTTGAGAAGCCCTTTGCACACAAGGCTCACACACCACTGGGCAAGCTCCACCCCTTCCTTCCTGGGAATACTAATCAGTTGCAGGTGGTCATTTCCTTCTTGGGGTTATCCAGAACAACCCAGATTATGCATTTATCTGCCTTATCCACATCACCATGTTAAAACCAAAGGCTGGGTATTACACCTAGGGAGGTGACCATTAGTCCTCGAGTTGAAACAAGACAGTGCCAAGTGCAGCAAGAGCAAATGTATGTATTCAGTGCATTCTCACAGCTTGAGGACAGGGGTTTCAGACTGGAGATGAGAAAACTGAGGAGAGCTAGATGAAGACTGAGAAAAAGAGGTGGGATGGAAGTGGTTTCTCATAAGTGGCCCAGAATTGAATGGTCTTCAAGGTGCATTAAGACCATTTGTAGGAGGAAAGTGAAATTATTCTCGTTTCCGCAGCCTAATTATCGTGGAGGGATTTGAGGCAAGATAACAAAAGTAGATAATAATGTAATGTGAGAGAGACTCGAATGAAAGACTGAAACCTGGCTGTGAGGCAAGGTTTGGAAGAGACACACTCTCCCTGCCATGTGACCCACCTGTGTTGACTTAGAGAGATGAGGCTGGCAGGTGAGATTGGCGGGCTCTTTAGGATCATGAAAAATGCCTCATTTCTCCCCACAAATCATCTGAGTTGCTCCCCATCCACCCTCAGAGGTTTCAGGATGAGGCTTTGTGATGCCAAGGCTGGGGGAAGGCTGTCATTGGCTGGGGAATTGACTTACTGACCTCAAAATCATAAGGGTGTGGTCCCCTATATATAGGCGTGCTCAGGGGCTCTGGAGCAGACCACTGGGAGTCTTCAAAATGAATAAGGTGGCCTCAGAGGCCCTGCCCCCGTGCCACACGCCATGGCCTCTGAGGAGCTGTATGAAGTGGAAGGGATCATTGACAAGAGGAAAATCAAGAAAGGGAAGACAGAGTATTTGCTTCGGTGGAAAGGCTATGACAGCGAGGACAACATGTGGGAGCCAGAGCAGCACCTGGTGAACTGCGAGGAGTGCATCCACGACTTCAGCTGGTGCCACAGTGAGAAACAGAAGGAGGGCACCTTCACCAGAACCAACCGGACCTCCCCGAACAATGGCCAGAAGCAGATCCCCAGATCCACCAAGAGCAGCTTCTCCAAGGACGCTCCCAAGGTCCTAGTGGTGGGCAAGGAGCACGAGGTCAAGAGCAGCCCATTGTTTACCGCCAGAAGTTCTGGAGGAGCCCCATGCCGGGCCTGGCCACCCGCAAAAACGTGGACCTGGCCCGGTCGGACATCAGGATCCTCGTGCCCAAGAGCCCCATCAAGGGCACCACTGCGGTGGACGGCTTTCAGGACGAGAGCCCCGAGAACCTGTACACCGTGGAGCAGGGGCCGGAGGACACAGTGGCCCAGAGGCGGCAGCGGAGAAGCCGGTAGGGGCCCTACTGGGCCTGGGGGCGGTGTGGGCACCGGCCGAGGATGCACCCACTGGTGCCGCAGGCGTCAGGCCCATGACCGCGGCCACAGCCACAGGGCTGGCTGTGAATGGGAAAAGCACCTCCCCTCTCATGGACGCACCGATGGCCAACAGGACGACCACCCTGCAGACGTCAGTCACTGGCGTGACAGCCGGGAAGAGGGAGTTCATCGAGGGCAGGCGAGACCAGCCCTTTGACAAGTGGCTGCACTTCACAGTGCCGCAGACAGAGAGCACCTGCAGGTACCGGGACATCACGGTCC
The DNA here is from genome assembly GCF_019320065.1 of Cervus canadensis. Taxonomy (NCBI): domain Eukaryota; kingdom Metazoa; phylum Chordata; class Mammalia; order Artiodactyla; family Cervidae; genus Cervus; species Cervus canadensis. The sequence continues at coordinate 6,004,727 of NC_057420.1, forward strand.
GGAAGAAGGACGTCTTCACCCACATCCTGCTGTCCACTGAGTCATCCGAGAACAACTCACTGAATCCGGAGGTGATGAAGGAGCTGCAGAGGGCCCTGAGCACGGTCGGGTGGATGGCAGCAAGCTGGTGCTGCTCAGTGCCATGGGCTGCGTCTTCCGCTGTGGCCTGGACTTCATCTACTTCATCCAGCACCTGACAGACGACTACAAGAGGGAGAGTGCCAGGATGGGGAAGGCCATCAGAAACTTCGTGAACACTTTCATCCAGTTCATGAAGCCTATTATCATAGCCGTGAATGGCCTGGCCATTGGGCTAGGAGCATCCATCCTACCTCTTTGTGATGTGGTCTGGGTCAACGAAAAGGCATGTTTCCAGATGCCCTATACCACATTCAGACAGTGTCCAGATGGCTGTTCCACGGTCATGTTCCCCAAGATTATGGGAGGAGCATCTGCAAACGAAATGCTGCTCTGTGGGCGGAAGCCAATGGCACAGGAGGCGTGAGGCAAAGGATGGTCTCCCGGGTGTTCTGGCCTGGGACCTTCACCCAGGAAGTCACGGTCTACAGCAAGGAGCTCGCCTCATGCAACCCCGTCGTGCTCGAGGAATCCAAGTCCCTTGTGCGCTGCAACATGAAGCTGGAGCTGGAGCAGGCCAATGAGCGGGAGTGCGAGGGTCTGAAGAAGATCTGGCGCATGGTGCAGGGCATGGACTCCATGCTCAAGTACCTGCAGAGGAAGATCGAAGAGTTCTGACTGCCGGGCTCCCCGACCTCACCGGGCAGTGCCGCCCCTAACCTCACAGCCCGGGCCAGGCTCGCCTGGAGCTCCCGCTGGGAAGCAGTACTTGAGACAGCCAAGTTATTTATTGCCAAGGGGTTTTTAAGTACTGTAACTTTAAAATAAATAACTACAAAACTCCTTTGTCCAAACGTCATTATTTTATACTTAATACACACACAAGTGTAAAAGTATAATGGTGAGCTCTGGGCTGCTCTTTGAGGCTCTAATTTTTGTATCTTCAGCTAGTACTTTATTAAAAAAAAAAAAAAAAAGGGTGCTTTCTTGGTTTGGGTGTCAGAAAAGTGTGAAAGAATGTTTTTCCTTGTTTTTTCCTTCTAGAAGCACTGAAAGAGGTGTTAGCCAGGCTTGCCATCCCCGCCCCAGTTCGAAATATGGAAAGATCTGAGAAGTGCCCTTATCTCTAAGAGGTCCAAAGCCTCAGCGATTGAAAATTCTAAGTCAAATGGAAGACTTATCTTTTAGGATGAGTTCGTCTGGTTAAACACCCACTGACAGACATACTCTGAAAGTAAAATATGCCTAGGATTCATGCTGAGATATAAATTGATTGTTCCCTCTTCTTAAAATCAGAGGCTAAAAGTAATCTTGAGAAAGAAGAATGGAACTGGAGGAATCAACCTGCCTGACTTCAGACTCTACTACAAAGCCACAGTCATCAAGACAGTATGGTACAAAGACAGAAATATAGATCAATGGAACAGAATAGAAAGCCCAGAGATAAATCCACAAACCTATGGACACCTTATCTTCAACAAAGGAGGCAAGGATATGCAATGGAAAAAAGACAACCTCTTTAACACGTGGTGCTGGGAAAACTGGTTAACTACTTGTAAAAGAATGAAACTAGAACACTTTCTAACACCATACACAAAAATAAACTCAAAATGGATTAAAGATCTAAATGTAAGGCCAGAAACTATAAAACTCCTAGAGGAGAACATAGGCAAAACACTCTCCGACATAAATCACAGCAGGATCCTCTATGACCCACCTCCCAGAATATTGGAAATAAAAGCAAAAATAAACAAATGGGACCTAATGAAACTTAAAAGCTTTTGCACAACAAAGGAAACTATAAGTAAGGTGAAAAGACAGCCCTCAGATTGGGAGAAAATAATAGCAAATGAAGAAACAGACAAAGGATTCATCTCAAAGATATACAAGCAACTCCTGAAGCTCAATTCCAGAAAAATAAATGACCCAATCAAAAATTAGGCCAAAGAACTAAACAGACATTTGTCCAAAGAAGACATACAGATGGCTAACAAACACATGAAAAGATGCTCAACATCACTCATCATCAGGGAAAGGCAAATCAAAACCACAATGAGGTACCATTACACGCCAGTCAGGATGGCTGCTATCCAAAAGTCTACAAGCAATCAATGCTGGAGAGGGTGTGGAGAAAAGGGAACCCTCTTACACTGTTGGTGGGAATGCAAACTAGTACAGCCGCTATGGAGAACAGTGTGGAGATTTCTTAAAAAACTGGAAATAGAACTGCCATATGACACAGCAATACCACTTCTGGGCATATACACTGAGGAAACCAGATCTGAAAGAGACACGTGCACCCCAACATTCATCACAGCACTGTTTATAATAGCCAGGACATGGAAGCAACCTAGATGCCCATCAGCAGTTGAATGGATAAGGAAGCTGTGGTACATATACAACATGGAATATTACTCAGCTGTTAACAAGAATTCATTTGAATCAGTTGTAATGAGATGGATGAAACTGGAGCCCATTATACAGAGTGAGGTAAGCCAGAAAGATAAAGAACATTACAGCATACTAACACATATATATGTAATTTAGAAAGATGATAACCCTATATGCAAAACAGAAAAGGAGACACAGAAATACAGAACAGACTTTTGAACTCTGTGGGAGAATGCGAGGGTGGAAAGTTTTGAGACAACAGCATGAATATTATCTATAGTGAAACAGATCACCAGCCCAGGTGGGATGCATGAGACAAGTGCTCGGGCCTGGTGCACTGGGAAGACCCAGAGAAATTGGGTGGAGAGGGAGGTGGGAGGGCGGATCGGGATGGGGAATACATATAACTCCATGGCTGATTCATGTCAATGTATGGCAAAACCCACTGCAATGTTGTGAAGTAATTAGCCTCCAACTAATAAAAATAAATGGAAAAAAAAAAATCAGAGGCTAAAAGGTCTGTAGCCAGTGTTCCAAGGTGAATGAAGAGCTGAATCAGAACAAACTGGAAGAGGCCCCAGGGATCATGGAGACCCCTGCCATTCCTGCTGGACAAATGGGTAGCCAGTGACTTCAGAACATGGCTAGAGACCTCAGAATTTTTCGGGGGTCTCACTGCTGAAAAGAGGTCAACAGTACAGACATGCTCCATGTAGAACAGCTGGGAGCCTGAGCAGCATAGAAGGGGAAAGCAACGCCAGCCCCTCCGCAGCACGACGGAACTAGCAACCTGAATAAGAGACCACCTCCGCCCGCCTGTGTCAGGGCGGAAATTAGGCACTGAAAGACTGGCAAACAGAAGCCAAATAAACAAAGGGAACCACTTCAGAAACTGGAGGCCTGTTTGCAGTGCTGTAGGGGATGCGGTCCTTGGGGCCGAGCCTGCCCCTTTCCCCTCCCCCCTGCCTTCTGCCTCAGGTGGGCCTGGGCCGGTCTGCAGCCTGCGAGCTCTTCTCTGGACTTGCTCGGTCCCTTTGTTCTGTGAATGGCCGGCAGTGTGTTTGGGCCAGTTAATTTTCTCTCTCTCTTTTGCTGTACCACAATTTAAGTTGGTAACTCACAAAAGCTCCCTTCAATTGTCCTCGGGGCACTCAGGCCCGGTCCTTACCCTAAGCAATGCCGCCCGCTCCTCTCCGTTCCCACTTGCTGGTGGCGGATGCGGACGTCTGGGGTACTTTTCTGCTGGGAGTTGCTTTTAGGCACATAATCTGTGGGTTTTATTTATTGTTCCCCTCCCAGTCAGGTTGCCCTCCGAGATTTGAAAACTCCCCCCAGACCCGCCAGTGCGAGGGTTTCCTGGTGTTTGGAAACTTCCTCTACTAAGACTCCCTTCCCGGGACAGATCTCCATCCTTAGATCTTTTGTCTCTCTTTTTATCTTTTATATTTTGTCCTACCTCCTTTCAAAGACAATGGGTTGCTTTTCTGGGCACCTGATGACCTCAGCTAGCGATCCGAAGTTGTTTTGTGAAGTTTGCTCTGCGTTCAATTATTCTTTTGATGAATTTGTAGGAGAGAAAGTGGTCTCTCTGTCCTATTCTTCCACCATCTTGGCTCCTCCAATACCCTGCTTTAGAAGTAAGAATTTTGCATCAATTTTAAGGGTTATTGAAATTGGCTTTCTAAGTTATCATTTCAAGCCCCAAATCCAGTGGCCTTGTTTTAGATTTCAGGTGCCTTACTTTGTGGTCAAATTTGCATGCTTTGAGCAGAATAACCTTTAATGTGATTCATTGCCATGCACTGATTATTCCTTCTCAGTCCCTTTTACATTCTTTTCATGTTCTCCTTTGAGTGGCAGGTCCTTCTCAAAAGAACAGTATTAATCCACTTAGTCCTCTGAGATAACCTGGAAGAGGCATGGATAAGGACATGTTGAAAAGCTACAGTTTTTGTTCCCTCCTGAAAGCATATTATTAACCTGTACTACAATTGTTCTACCAAGGGAAGCCTGGTTACATGATATATTGCCTTGGTGATCAATTCCCATATGTCTTTAACATATCAGTACCTCTAATCCTCAAAAGCTTATAGAGAAAATAGCTTAGTACATTAGGCAAATATTGTACGTGATTCCAATTTTCTTTCCTTTATGTGTTTATTTTATAATTGGTGCCTAAAATGTAAAAATAAAAACAAAATTTAAGTGAGGTAAATACAGAATATTTGTGCAAAAAGTAGAAAATTTGATGAGAGAAGTTCAGAGAATGAAATTGGATACTTAAAATATAACAACTAAATTTGTAACTGCAGGGTCATTATGATTTCAATATTGTTACCTTACAGCATTATTTTCATTTTAGCAAATCACAGAATAGTCTTGCATACAAAATATTCTAAGATCCCATGGAATGCAGAAACAAGATATATCTTTTAAAGCATTCTGATTAAAAATGTCACTAGAATGAAATCATTCAACTACAAAATAACTTCTAACATTAAGCCTAGAAACAAGTAACAGAGAAATTCTGTGCAGTTCATAGGTGTCCTTCAGTGAGACCTTGGGTTTTCTTTTCCTTTCATAATTGTGTTTTGAGCATATAAGATTGTGACTGTGCTCATGTGTGTGTGTGTGTGTACCAAATTAAGATTGTGTTTGTGAGTATGTATACCTGGCTTCTCTTTTGTACTCTTATGTTAGAGATTTCAGCTGAAGAAATGGCTAATTCAAAAATATAAAGAGGCACAAATTAAAATGCCCATTGAAAAGTCTGCTTTCACTTTTCAAAGTGCAAGACAAATGGGTGAGTTGCAAAGGTTGAAAGCATTTCGATATTCACCAAGCTACTCCACCCATACATAGTTGAAAACTCTAGTACACTCCTGATCAGCCCAGAAAAATTTGAGTGGGACCTCAGAGGTCTGTTATGTCTGGCAATAACATATGCTCACATGCTAATATGGCAGTACCAGAGAAGGCTAAGTAGATGACTGGAGTCTCAATCAGGCCTCCCTGTATTAGGATACTACCTTCCTATATGAGGCTGCACACTCGCCATAATGAAGAATACTCCTAGGAATCAAAGAAACTAAGGATTAAATATGGAATTCTGTTCCCACAAGGTAGAAGTTGCCTTCCCCCATCTCAAGTGTATCAGTTAGATGGTGAAAATAGAAGGAAGTTATAACATTACCCAGATACTTCTTACATAATATCTTAAATGTCCAAGCCCCATCACATTGCTAGGATGATGACTATACAGGGCTTCTAGCTTCAACTCTGTGTAGCAAACATCATAAAACAATTTTATGAATATTTGAGATACTCTGATAGTGCAAATCTATAAAGCGAAAAGTCTTGAGACCTGATTCAAAGAGGAAAACTGTGCACTCCCTGTCTTCAGTTTTATGGGGCTTTCACATGCATTCATACATTTCCACAATCCTCAACCTTCATCTAAGACAAAACGTGTAACCTTAAGAGAAGAGGAATGGCCTGTGCACAGAGAAGGCATGTAGCAAAGTCAAAAAGGATCCAGTCTCCTACCTACATCCATCCTCAGTAATGTAGTCCCTTGTAAGCATTCCTAGGAGCAACCAGGATAAACAAGTCAAAGATGCTCCCAGGATTACAGAGTTTGATTGAGAAGCTATAAGTTTGTTTAACTCCCACCCCATCCTTAATATCATATACCATGCCTGTTAACACATCAGAAGATGACCAGCTCTAGTAGATATTTAGAGATGATGCCTGCCTCTGCCCAAGACCAAGCTTGTAGATCCAAGTGGCAGGTGGGATAAGTTTTCCATCTCAGGATACCACATGACTCTTCAGGAGTTCTCCTTCTCTGGAAAGCTCTCAAAGGACATTGTGAGAAGTACAATTTGAGGGAGGAAAAGAAGGAAACTGACAAGGGCTGTGTTCTTTCTAATTGTCCTGAATCTCACTTATCATCCCGGGTACACTGACAGAGTTACCATGCTATCTGAACCATCTCCCCAAGCACTCTCAATATCAATTTTTTTATGTTGCCTTGTCTGACTGTTTTTGACTCCATGTACAGCAAGAACCCCGGGTTCACCTGCCCTTCATATCTCCCCGAGTTTTCTCAAACCCATGACCTTTGAGTCACTGATGTTTTTCAGCCATCTCGCCCTCTGTTGTTCCCTTCTTCTCCTGCCCTCAATCTTTCCCAGCATCAGTTTCTTCCCATTGATTTTGCTCTTTGCTTCAGGTGGCCAATTGCTCTTCATGTTCAGCATCAGACCCTCTGAGAATAGTTAGAGGTTATTTCCTTCATACTTTACTAGTTTGAACTCCATGCTCACCATGGAACTCTGACATGTCTTCTCCAGCACGGCTGTTGCAAAGCATCAGCATTTTGGCACTCTGTTCTTGTGGTCCTGCTCCCTCCTCCATACATTACTCCTGAAAATCAACTTTGACTTTTCAGACATTTTCCAGTAATATCTCAGCTTTTTTTGTATGGTGTCTAGATTGGTCATAGCTTTTCATCCAAGGGGCAAGTGCCTTTTATTTTCATGGCTGCAGTCACTTCCAGCCATGATATCGGAGATCAAGAAAGTTAGACCTGTCACTGATTCAATTGTATCTCAATGATATATCTCAAAATGATGGGATCAAATTCCATGATCTTATTTTTTTGTGTGTTTGTTTGTTTTTATATTGAGTTTTAATCCAGCTTTTTCTCTCGCCCCTTTCACCTTCATCAGAGGGGTCTTTAGTTCCTAGTGTTTTTCAGCCATTTGTGTGTTGTCTTCTTATAACTAAGGTTATTCAAACTTCTCTCAGTAATTTTGTTTCCAGCTTCAGATTCTTTCAGCAAGTTACTTTCCATGATGTACTCTGCACAGAAGTCATATTAGCTGGGTGACAGTATATAGCCTTGATGTATTTCCTTCCCTATTTTGTAGCAGTTCATTTTTCCTTGTCCAATTGCAACTGTTGTTTCTTGACCTGCCTGCACATTTCCCAGGAATCAGTTATGGTGGTCTGGTACTCTCATCTCTTTAAGAATTTTCCACAATTTGTTGTGACCCACACAGTGTAAGGGCTTCCCTGGTGGCTCAGATGGTAAAGCATCTGCCTGCAATGCGGTAACCCCAGTTTTGATCTCTGGGTCTGGAAGATCCCCTGGAGAAGGAAATGGTAGGCTACAGTCCATGGGGTCACAAAGAGTCAGATATGATTCATTTTCATATGCAGTGTAAGTCATTAACAGAGACAATAAATCAGATGTAGGCGACTTCATGTAATCCTTTTGCTTTTTCTATAATCCAAACTCCAGTTAAGTTTTACCTATTAAGATTAAATGACTAACTACACCTGCCTTCTTTATTTATTTATTTATTTTTGGGATATTTTCCTCTGTCTCTCTCTTTCAAGCTATCATCTACAAACTGTTACATACCTGGGCATTTGCCACCTTCTAATACAAAAATTAAATTATCCTTATGCCAGTCTCTTATCTTTGACACCCACTTAAAACAGTTAAGTTTCCAGAGCAGAAATAAGGAATCTGTACTCTGGGAAAATGTCAGGACAGTTTGACAAATACTAGAGGTTTTTAGGAACTCACTTTTTAAGCCCAATTCCTGTACCATCTCTTATCTGGAAAAGAACTATATTTCCTGAAGCTGATGACAATTCCTCATTATTGGAAATTCAGGAAGAATAAAAATGTGGTTATTTGCATGTTCAAAGTCAATTATGTGCCAATTATGCCTGTATGTACATAACCTCCCATCAAACAGATTAAATCATGTCAACTAAAGTTTGTCGATTCACTGGCATGCATAAAGGAATTACAGAACTTGCCTAGAAAGAAAATCAGAAGTTCCAATTTTGCAGAAAATAAGAGGACATTGAGTGCAAATCTCTCCACAGAGGTATCACAAAGAATCCTTCTATAACGGCAGCAGATCCTCCATAGCATCAATGAATATTAGCAGAAGATCTTGCTCAATGGAGAAGATTATAGGGAAACTAGACATGACTGGGAATAATGGAGGGAAGATGGGATAAGGAGGATGACAGGAATAGAAACAACCATGTGTCTTGAGGTGGGAGATGGAGAAGCAGGGAAAAGAGTGAGGATTCAGGCAAGTCCCCTCACTAAACTTAAATTACTTTTAACTGAAAGGTAGCAAGGTGAAGATGCTGATGAAATAGTTTGTCTAGAGTGAGGATCAAACAGAGAATGTATGGTGTGGTCCTGCATGCTCTAAACTGCAATGCAGGTCAATGACTGTGCATTCGGCCTGGAAAATGAAATATGGGTTTAGAAAGCCAACCTAGGAGTGAAGTCTTTTGACTGTGTGGAGATGGAATGATGGATCTGGGATGACAAAATGTGTAGGAAGGAATGCCTTTTGATAAATCCCAAACTGACAAAGAAGCAGGACCTTAAGACTCAGTCACACAGAGGAGGTGGTGACAGAATTGAATTCCCCACTCTTGCCACATGCTAAGACCTATGATCAGGCAACAGAAAAAGACTTGCCAGAACTACCATTCATACTTCTGCCACCATAGGCTAGAAAATGATCCCATTAGGACCATAAATTTTCTGCCTGCATTTTCTGGCTCCTCTGAAAACTGATACCACCTGGGTTCCTACAGTCCTAGCAACTGTACAGCTTCCCCCTGTGCTCACCAAGGTAGGCCCAAGAGCTCCACAAGGGTCTTGGGGCAGCCTCCTATGGTGACCACATGGAGACCTTGTTTTAAAACTACATCTGAGACCCAAGATCGGGGTAATTAAGGAACAGGATTGAAAACTTTCCCACCAGATGAGAAAGCTACAGATTAAATACACACAATCAACTGTGCAGATGCTTTCTCTGTGGGATACATAAAGGACAATAGATTTCTGATGAGTGAAAATACCCAGGCTTTGGGAGCTCTAAGAATAAATAGGAGTTATCCCAGATTAGAATCTGACCTGTCCCTACTGAAGATCCAGAGTTCAGTTTGGCCCACATTTGGTCAAGGTTTCTTGAGAGGTGGAGCTGTGCTGTGGCTCATGCTTGGGACCAGAACACTGACAGCAGGAACCCTAGGTAACATTAATTATACTTACAATGCTTTGCTATGCTGTATGGTGGTATACCTTTTTTACTCTTTTTATTCACTCTTTTTCTCACTTGTATGATTTCTTATTATTGCCTATTTGGTGTTTTAAGATTGTTTAAATCATATTTTTTTGTATGTATATATCATGGACTTTGTTTTCCTGCTTTTTGTGCCTTTTGTTGATGTTGTTTTTTCTCATTTCTGTTTTAATAGGTATATATTTCTAAATTAACTGTGATTATCTCTTGTTCTGTGGGAGATGTCTTGTCATTTCTGACAGATTTTTTTTCCTTTATTCTTCAGGTGGCACTCTACTCTGGTGTTGTTTTATGTCTTACAAGTTATTTGGTTAGTTCTCCTGTTGATTGTGTGATTTTCCCTATTGTCATTATTGCTTGTGTTATTTTACTTGTGGTTTAATTTTTATTTCTTACCATTTGTCTGTCTTACTTTATTTTCTTTGTCTAATCTTTTACTCTGTGATCTTGGTTCTGACTGGAAGTTGGGCCTGATCATCTAGGGTTTCAGCACTGCATCAAGGATCATAAACCACTGGAGAATTTCTGGCTCCAGTGAATATTAATTGGTGAGAGTCTCTATAAAGGCCTCCATCTGAAACTAAGAACTACCCAGAAGCCTATACTATCCAGAGCTGATGCCTCACAGCACAGAAAAACCAAAACAGAAACACAAGCCAAGTCATTCACAGATGGACTGTCTAAATCAGACTATACCCATAAACCCATGCATACCTGCAAAAGACCCCACTGACATGGTTCCACCATGAGAGAGAGAAGCATCAGCTGTGACCACAAGAATATAGTTGCCAGTCCCTCCCTCTCCAAGGAAACACAAGCCACTTGACCAAACTTATCCACTCACAGCACAGATTGGAAGCAAGTACTACAATCCTGCACCCTGGGAAGAAAAGACCATTAACATAGTAAGCTAAACAAGTGTGAAAACAGTAAAGTATGTTGCAGGCAAATAAACAAGGTTAAAACTCATAAGGCATAATTAAAAAAGAAGTAGAAATTGTCACTGAAAAAGAATTGAGAGTCACAATAGTAAAGATGATCAAACATCTCAGGAAATAAATGGAGATTATGCAAGAAACATTTAAGAAGGACATGGAACAACTAAACAATACCAATTGAATGACAGCACAATAACTGTCATATGTGTATTGTAGGCTGACCCATGCCTTTGTATAGCAGAAGCCAAAACAACTTTGGAAAACAATTATCTTCCAATTTAAAAATGTAGTATTAAAAGAAACACAAAATTAAATAACACAACAGACCTGACAATTTAATTGATACTTAAGTATATTTCATCCAAAAGCAGCAGAATGTAGTTTCTTTTCAAGGGCAAATGAAATATTTCTGGATAAATCACAAAATGGATCACAAATCAGGCCTTGGTAAATTTAAGATAATCAAAATTTTATCGAGTATTTTTTTTCTTTATCCAAATATTATGATTTACTTGTCATTCATGGGTAGGGAAGCACAACAAAACAAAACAAACAAACAAACAAAAACATAAATAACAAAGAACAGACTGAAAAGCACGAATACATTGAGGCTTATGTGTATACCTCTTCATAGCCAAGAAATCAATGAAGAAATCAGAGAGAAGGGAAAAAAACAAATGACAATAAAAATGTGTATGCATCAAACCTATGAAAAATGATAAAACACTAAACAGTAAAGATTATAACAAATAAATGTCTCAAATATTCAACCTAACCTTATAATTAAACTAATTAGAAAAAGTAGAATAAACATAGAACCTAAAATTTGTTTTGGAAAAAAAAAATCATAGAGAACAGAATAGGAAATAAAAGAAAAAAATGAAAACAATAGCAAAGATCAATAATAATAAAAGAGGACTCTTGGAGGGCATAAAGAAAATACATAAAACATGAGCTAGATTCATCAACAAAAAAGGGAGAACATTCAAATCAATAAAGTTATACATGAGAAAGGATAAATTATAACGGATACCAGAGAACTATCAAAGGATCATGAGAGACTACAATAAATGACTTTAAGCCAATAAAATGTAGAATCTGGTAGCCACAGACTAATTCTTAGGAACTCAACTAAGAGGGAACAGAGAATATGAACACAGCATTACAAGCACTAATATTGAAACTGTTATGAAATATTTTCCAGTTAACAGCATTCAAGTTCCAGATGACATCACAGATGTTTTATGAACCATTAAGATAACTGTTAACACATGCAATTGTAAAACTCTTGCAAAATATTTCAGTGGTAAGAAAACCTGCAGACTCATCCTACCAGTACAGCATCACCTTGATGCCAACACCAAAGATAACACAGAAAATGAAAATTATAGACCACTATCACATAGATGAACATAGATGCAAACATACTCAACAAAATACTCCCAAGAAGAATCCAACAACACATGAAAAGTATCCAACAGCTTTATGAAGTGAGGTTTTTCCCCAGATATGCAAGCATTCTCCAGTAGCTGCGGTAGCTGTGTATCAATCCATCAGATACATCATAACAAATGGAAGAATTAAAACCATATGATCACCTCAATTGATACCAAAAAACACTTTGATAAAATTCAACAAGGATATGTGATAAAAAAGCTCTTCAGAAACTGAGGCTAACAAACATTACCTCAACATAGCAAAGGCACAAAAATCAAAACTACAATGAAGTATCATTTCACACCATTCTGTATAGTGATCATTATAAAAATCGACTACAGGGGACCTTCCTTAGTGGTCCAGTGGCTAACATATCGTGATCCCAAATCAGGGGTTCCATGTTTGATCCCTGGTTAGGGAACTAGATTCCACATACAATAATTTAGGCCTGGTGTAACCAAATAAAGAAGTAAATGTGTGTATGTGTATATATATATATATATATATATATACACATATATTGAATGTATATTGTATGTATACACATACATTGTACGTATACAGATGTATATTGTATGTATATTATAAATTTATATATATAAATTTATGTTTATATATGTATATTTATATGTGTATATATAATGTACATACATATATAATGTACATATTTATAATATACACACAATATACAAATATATTATAAATTTTTATATATAGGTTAATTTATAATATAAATATTTATATATTGTATGTATATATATATATATATGTATACACACATATATAAATTTTAAAATAATAAATGAAGGGGATGATGTGGAGGAAAGCGAACCCTCTACAGTGTTGTTAGGAACGTAAATAAATACTGCCATGATACAGCAGATTATGGAAGTTCTTTAGAAAACTACCATATGTCCCCAAAATCCCACTATTTGACATACCCAAATGAAACCACCTTTGGGGGGGAAAATGTGTATACCAGTATCTACATAATACCATTTATAGTAGACCAGTTATGTAAGCAATCTAGATGTCCATCTACTGAAGAATGGATAAAGAAGATATGGTACATGCTCAGGATGGAACATTTGTCAGGCATAAAAGAGAAAAAAAAACCGGATTATTTCTAGAGATATGGATGGATGTAGAGCCTATTATACAGAGTGAAGTAATTCAGAAAGAGAAAGCCCAATATTGTAGATTAGTGCATATATGTGAAATCCAGAAAACTGGTTCTGAAGAATCTATTTGAAGAGTGGGAAAAGAAGTGGAGAGGTATAGAACAAACTTGGACACAGAAGTGGAAGGAGAGAGTGGCACAAATTGAGAAAGATGCCTTGACATACATACAATACCAAGTAGGAAGTAGGTAGTTAGTGAGAAGCTCCTCCTCAGGGCTCTGGGGTGCCCTAGAGGAGTGGGTTGTGGGGTAGGAGAGGAGGCTCAAGAGCAGGTGGGAGGGCTGCTCAAAAGGGAGGCTCATGTATACATACTGATAGCTGATTTACACTATGGTACAAACATTGTAAAAGCTATTATACTCCAATTTCATATAGTTTCTTAAATTGAAAAATGAAAGTCAGTCGTTGGCCAACTTGGGCAATTGACAAGAAATGCATCACAGTGTGTATGTCAAGTGAAATGTGTACCAGTGCATATGTCAAGTAAAATGTGCAACAAGGACTGCTTTAGTATGTATAGACAAAACATAAAGCAAAAGCTTAAAATTCAGAGCTAAATCAACTAGAATAAATTCAAACTGTAGATATAAGTATTCCTCACTTTATTTGATTACCATTTTTTTCTAAAAGTAAAGAAGGATTATCAATTGATGTCACCAATTTATCAAAACATGAATTCCTTTATGTTTTAGTACATAATAGTAAGCCTCTGATATTCAGAACTATCATAAGTAGGAAATTATAAAAGTAGTTTGAAAGTTGAAATGCTGTACAAGGACAACTTATTTTAAAATATTGGAATTTGGCTACTCACTGGGACAAATGCACTGCCTAAGAGTTGAGAATTGTGTTTCATTCAGCCAGACTTTAATCCTGAGGAGGGTTCAGGATGGGGAACACATGTAAACCCATGACTGATTCATATCAACGTATGGCAAAAAACACTAAAATATTGTAAAGTAATTAGCCTACAACTAAAATAAATACATTTTAAAAAATGTTGTATAATAATATTTAATGCCATTTGTCTGAAAACGTTCCTGATTAAAAGACTTATTTGTCTACTATTAGTATAATCATTAGGGTTCTTTATTGTTTATTGCTTGGATAAAATTTTCCTTGCAAACTACTTCTTAAAATTGATTCAATTCTAAAATTTGTCTCTTTCAGAGTCTATAGCTGCCATATTAAAAAAACAAAAAACATTACATTATAGCACCTTAATTTGTTACTACTTTCATTAAGTATATTTTGGAGTGTTTTTAAGAAGTAACTCTAGAGCCATTGATTATCGTTGTTCTGTCAGCAAGTTGTCTCCAACTCTATTGTGACGCCATGGACTGTAGCACAATGGGCCGCTCTGTCTTTCACTTTCTCCCAGAGTTTGTTCAAATGCATGCCCATGTATTGCTGATGCCATCCAACCATCTCATCCTCTATTACTCCTTTCTCCTCCTGTCATCAATATTTCCAAGTATCGTGGTCTTTTTCAGTGACTTCACTCTTTGCATCAGCTGGCCAAAATACTGAAGTTTCAGCTTCATTATTAGTCCTTCAAATGAATACTTAGGGTTGATTTCCCTTAGAATTGATTGACTTCATCTCCTTGCAGTCCAAGGGACCACTTAGAGGCTTTATTTTGGGGGGATCCATGATCACTGTAGATGGTAACTGCAGTCATGAAATGAAAAGACACTTACCCCTTGGAAGGAAAGTTACAACCAACCTAGATAGCATATTAAAAAGCAGAGACATTACTTTGTGAACAAATGTCCGTCTAGTCAAGTCTATGGTTTTTCCATTGGTCATGTATGGATTTGAGAGTTGGACTCTGGCGAAAGCCGAGTGCTAAAGAATTGATGGTTTTGAACTGTGATGTTGGAGAAAACTCTTGAGAGTCCCTTGGGCTGCAAGGAGATCCAACCAGTCCATCCTAAAGGAGATCAGTCCTGGGTGTTCATTGGAAGGTCTGATGTTGAAGCTGAAACTCCAATATTTTGGCCACCTGATGAGCAAAGCTGATTCATTGGATAAAACACTGATGTTGGTTAAGATTGAGGGCAGGAGGAGAAGGGGACAACAGAGAATGAGATGTTTGGATAGCATCACTGACTCAATGGACATGAATTTGGGTGGTCTTTGGGAGTTGGTGTTGGACAGCAGGGCCTGGCGTGCTGAAGCTCATGGATGCCCAAAGAGTTGGACACGACTGTGTGACTGAACTGAACTGAAGAGTGTTCTGCAGCAGCACAGATGGAAGGTGTCAGTTCTTCATCTCTCAGCTTTCTTTATATTCCAACTCTCACATCTCCCCATGTCAACTGGATAAAAAACATGGGCTTGTGCACTGGGGACCTTTCTTAGTTCGGTGAATGTGTCTTGTTTTTAATACAATGTCTAGGTTTGTCATAGCTTTTCCTCCAAGAAGCAAGTGTCTTTTAATTTAATGACTGTCATTCACAGTGATTTTGGAGCCCAGAAAAATCAACTCTGTCACTGTTTCTAGGTTTCACCTTTCTCTTTGCCAAGCAGTAATGGAGCAATATGCTATGATCTTTGTTTTTTGAACATTGAAGTCTCAGCTAGGATTTCATCTTCATCATTCAAACTCTTCAAGAGGCTCTTTATTCCCTCTTCATTTCTCTTTTTAGAATGGTACTATCTGTATATCTGAGATTGGTGAGGATTCTGCCATCTACCTTGATTCCTGTTTGTGATTCATCCAGCCTGGTATTTTGTATAGTATACTCTGCATATATATTTCATGTAAACAAAGTGACAATCTAAAGCTTAATCACACTCCTTTCCAAGTTTTGAACTAGTAAATAATTCCTCCATGTTTGCTTCAAACTCTTGTGTCTTGACCCAAATACACATTTCTCAGATAAGAAGGTCCGATATGCATGTCTGTTTAGGGATTACCCACAGTCGATTGTGAATCACAGAGTCAATGGCTTTAGTGCAGTCAATAAAGCAGATGTTTTTTTTTTTTTTTGAATCCCCTTGCTTCCTCTAGGATCCAGTGAATGTTGACAAGTTTTTGTTGTGGTCCCTCTATCTTTTCCAAATCTTGGTTGCACATCTGCAAATTTTTGGTTCACATACTGCTGAAGGATTTTGAGTATTATGTTACTATTATGTGAACTAAGCACAGTCGCATGGTAGTTTGAACGTTCTTTAAGATCTCCCTTCTTAGTCATTGAAATGAAAACTAATCTATTCCACCCTCGTGGCCAGTGATGAGTTTTCCAAATCTGATGGCATGTGAAGTCAACGACCCACTTTAACAGTTTCATGGGGATGAATTCTTTCAGCTCTTGTTTAAAGATTTAATTTATCCATTATATCTGAAAGTGACCTTGTGAGATTTAGATTTGTCTGTTTCATTTCTTTAAGTATGTGCAACCATCCTGTTCTGGTCTGAACATGTTCAAATGAAAGATCAGCTGGTATCCATATGTGGGTCTACGTGTATGTTATTAATCTCTTTTCCTTTGTACCCTTGATGTTTACTTCTTGTGTTTATTTTTTTTTTCTTAGTTTAATTACTATGCCTTGTGGAGTGTTTCACTTTGAGTTTATTCTGTTTGAGATACTCTGGGATTCTGGGACACAGGGAAATATTTTTTCCCCATTTCAGGGAGATTTTCAAATTTTATCTCAAGAATTTTCTCAAAGCAGTTATTTTTCTTTCTTGTTTAACTGTTGTGTTGTTCTCCATCTAGACAGCTATGAATCTCATGGTGGGGCATTTAACATTGTTCTAGAATTCTCAGAGATTGTCCTTCTACTTTCATCCCCTCCCCCACTCTATTTTATTTATTTTCACCATCCTACCTTCCATCTAAGTAGTCCTGAGTGTTTTTTTTTTAATCTCTATTGTTGCATTGATTATTACTGATTGATTCTTTATTTATTCTATTTCCTTTTTAAAGATTCTTGAATCTTCTAAATCCATGTGTCCAGTGTATTTATAGGCCTCTCCACTTGTTTTCCAGATTTTAGGTCATCTTTATTATCATTATTCTGTTTTTGTTTTTTTTTCCAGGAAGACTTCCTATTTCCTCCTCTTTTATTTATCTATTTTGATTTGTTGGTGTTTTATCATGAACCTTCACCTGTTGAATATTTTTTCATTCTTTCATTTTGCTTAGATTGCTGTAGTCAGGGTCCCTTTTGTGCAGGCTGGAGGGTTTTTGCTCCTCTTTGCTATGGAGTCTGCTTTTGTGGTTGGGGTTGGACCAGTGACTTGTCAAGATTTCATGTTTTGGGAAACTTGTGTCTGTGCTCTGGTGGGTGAAGCTATATCTTCTCTCTCTGGAGTGCAGTGAAACGTCCAGTAATGTGTTTTGGTTCTCTGTGTATTTGGTATGGCTATGGGCAGCCCAGTTTTTAATATTCATCGTTGTGTTCCTGTTTTCCAGGAGAATAATTATGGGTTCTCTTACATTTAACTGGGTGGCTCATGTGAGGATCTTGGTTTCCATGTAGGCATGGGAAGATTTGTGTGTGTGCTTGCCTTTTAATGTTCCTTGGGGACAGGAGTCTGACAATGATCCACAGTTCTGGAATTGATATCCTGGCCTCTGGTTTCAGTTCCCTGTTACAGTAGCATCAGGGATGCTGCCTCCACAAAGCACAGAAGATCAAACCCCAAGGTTAATTATTAAACAACTCTCCACATCCAGAAATAGCCAAAAGGGTTCACCAAGTTATGAAGAGCAAAGAAAAAAGAGGCAGGTGAGAGAGGTGCCTAAGAGGAGAAAAGGAAGAGTCAAAACAGGAGAAACAAATGATTCAGGAATTAAATCCCTAAGTGATAACAGATTCTAAATATTAGATTCCTAACAAGTTTCAAAAAGCAGATTAAGAGCCTAGAAAAAAGATATCCTGCCCCACAGACAATTATACTGCCCTTAGCAGTCCAAGAGTTCCCTACTGGCTCCAATGAGAGAGGGTTTCATATTAGTGCAAACTTCCACTCCTTTATGACTCCCCATAAATACTTTATGTCTCTTATGCTTTTCCTGAGAATCAGGCTCTTTTCTAATGAGTCAGTTATCATGGTCATAAATTTGGAAACTTGGGTCATCAAAACTTTGAAGCCTCAGACTCAATGTCACTCCTTTCAACGAATATTCAGAGTTGATTTCCTTTTGGATTGACTTGTTTAATCTCCCTGCAGTCCAAGGCATTCTTACAAGTCATCCCCTGCAGAGCAGTTCTAAACCATCCATTCTTTGGTCTTCTTACATCTGTACATGTCTATAGGAAAAACCATAGATGTGACACTCTGGGAGTCTATTAGCCAAATCATGTCTTCACTTGGTAAAACAATTTCTAGATTTGCAATAGCTTTTCTGTCAAGAAAAAAAAGAAAGAAAGTTTGCTAATTCTATGTCTGCTGTCAGCATCTGCAATGAATTTTCCCCTTCTTTTTTTCCCCCTTTCCCCTTTTCCCCTTCATTTTTTTCCCCATGAAGTGCTGGGACCAGATTTCATGATCTTACCTTTTTTAATATTGAGAAGTCAACTTTGTGGTTTACCAAAAGTTTCCCTATGAAAATTGACAAAAATGTTGTCTTATATTATATGTGTGTATATATATATACACACATAATATATATTTTATATATTATATAATATAATATATATATAGCCAGATTCCATGATCTTAGTTTTCTGAATGTTGATTTTTAAGCCAACTTTCTGATTCTGCTCTTTCACTTTCATCAAGAGGCTCTTTAGTTCTTCATTTTCTGCCGTAAGAGTGGTGTCATCTGCATACTGTGGTTATTGATATTTCTCAAGGCAATCTTGATTCCAGCTTGGGCTTCCTCCAGACCAGTACTCAAGATGTACTCTGCATATAAGTTAAATAAATAGGGAGACAATATACAGCCTTGATATATCCCTTTTCTTATTTGGAACCAACTGGTTGTTCCATGTCCAGTTCTAGCTGTTGCTTCCTGACCTGCATACAGATTTCTCAAGAGGCATGCCAGTCAATTGTTACTCTCTTCTCTTTTTTAATTTTGCACGGTTTATTGTTATGCACACAGTCAAGGCTTTGGCATAGTCAATAAAGCAGAAAGAGATGATTTTTCTAGACCTACCTTGCTTTTTCAATGATGCAGCAAATGTTGGAAATTTGATCTCTTGTTCCTCTCCCTTTTCTAAAACCAGCTTAAACATCTGGAATTTTACGATTCATATATGCTGAAGCCTGGCTTGGTGAATTTTGAGAATTAGTTTACTAGCATGTGAGATGAGTGTACTGAGATGTATACTGGTTTATAATTCCTGTTTTGTTTAACAGCAATAAAAAAAAAAAAGCTAAGATGCAGGTATAGAATGTTTCACAAGCCTACTTGGCTTTTGAGGACATGTAAAGAGGAAGTACTTGAATGTTTATTCTCTTGGTTGTATCTAAAATAAGAGGACTCTTGTGCACCATTCTCTGCATTCTTTTTTATAAATGTCTAGCAATTTTCAAATGCTTTTCCAGGTTTTATGAGAAAAAGAGACCTATAATGTTTGCCTAACAGAAAATATAGATACCAAGCTTAGATCTCAGCATTATTTCCAACTCCGGGCTAAATTTCAACAGGAAATAGCAACAATTGTTGTTGACTCCGTCGCTCAAAGAGCTGGGGATATGTGAACCTAAATTGAACCGGCAAGTGAGATTTTATGCTACAGTTTTAGTCAATCTCTCATTTCAAAACTATATTCATTTTCTCATTTTAAGCTGTACTTGCTTAAGAATGAAAAGTATGAAAAAAATGGGAAAGAGGTAGGGGGTTTCAGACTTCACCAAGTTCCAAGAGTAGCTCTAATCAGAGAAGGGAAAAAAGACAGAAACAAAGGAAAATAGTCAAGCAACACAAAAGAATAATGATTTAGCCAGTATGAAAAGTCAAGGACCTTTAATGTCTCCACAAGCACTATGGATGATGTTCTGAGCCATATCCCATGAGTGGTCTTAAAGATGCGGAATCCCTGGTCATGCTGAAAAACTGAAGTACACAGACTGCCAGCATCTTTGGAGCCGTACAGGGGATTATTTTGTGTCTCCACTTCCCCGGTAACAGTGCATTAGAAGTATGTCCTAAAACTGATCACACACATCCCGTGGTCCATCCCCACTTTGCCTTTAAAAGCCATTCCCTTTAAAAGACTTTGCGAAATGCCTGTCTTTTCAGGACTGACTGCTTGGATTCCTTGCCTCCCCCTGCAATAAACGCTACACTTGCCTTCAGGGCAATCCACATTCAATTGATTGACTTTACTGCACACAAGTATGCAGACC
Source organism: Cervus canadensis (assembly GCF_019320065.1). Classification (NCBI taxonomy): domain Eukaryota; kingdom Metazoa; phylum Chordata; class Mammalia; order Artiodactyla; family Cervidae; genus Cervus; species Cervus canadensis. The sequence continues at coordinate 6,025,197 of NC_057420.1, forward strand.
CAAGTTTTGTTTGGTAACAGTAATGACAACTAAGAGAGTGTGTACATAGGGAGGTCAATCACTTTTATTTCAGGAACCAAGTAGGTTTACTGATGGGATTGTGTGTGCAAAGTATTCTTTAGGAATGAAATTTTTCAGCTTTCATGTGTTTGGTTATTATTTATGTGAGAAGCCTATATTTTAACTTGATGCAGCTTACTTCATAGAGAAACAAACAATGGCTGAACGATATCCTTTAATTGCTAGGAGACCAGTGATTTTCTGATGTCACAGCTGCTCACTTTGGGAACCACTGTGATCATCTACAGAGTTTATCTGTGTAGGACAATAAGGCAGCATTTGAAGTTGCAGTGTAAAATCTGACAAATGAGAGAAGTCGTTGAAGAAAGATTTATTTGAGACTTATTTATTTCCTATTTCTTCAGAAATTCAAGATGTTTTTCCTAAAGATGAATCAACCAGTTCAGGATTCTCCATAAGATCTCCTTTGTGTGATTACAGACTAACTGGGGACTTGGTCTTGAGATATGTGCTTCAAGATAATGGTTTTCAGCCTGTGTCTACAGAATCTGTGGTCAAAGGACTATGTTACACATTTTCTTTCTCTAAACAAGATAAATTGAATGATTTTTATTTCCCTCACTTTTCCTCAGAAACTTAGGAATATAGTTGAAAGTGATCATTTTAAATCTATTTGGTGGGATGAGAGTGACACTTCTATAGTGATTAATGAAGAACTCTTCAAGAAAATAAGTCTTGGAACAAAAGGGCTCATTCAGTATTTGTTAAAACTAATAGTATAACAATAGATCAAACTGATGTTCAAAATCTGTTGATCATTTTACGTTGCACTCACAGAGCAGTTACAATCAAGCAAATGGTCACAGTGAGAATTTTGCTACTACAACTATTTCTACTTCTCAGTACCACATCTTATCTCCAATACAGATAAGTTATTTTGGACTGATGGTCAGCCTTGTACCTTTACAGTTAGGTACGGTGATTCATCAGTCCATGAGGATACTTTTCCTAAACTGCAACAGGCAGGAATTGGTTCCCAGTGCCAACAATCACTGATGCATCTGTTACCTCTCTTTCAAGGTCAACTCATTAGAAACCTTCATCATATGAAAGTCATACTAATTACAACTGACCTATTAAATAGGAGCCTGATCATGCAGGGTAATGACGATTAAAACTGATGTTGGCTAATGCCAACAAATTCCTATGCTTATCTTATGTCAATAATAAATTTACATATTTACCTTCATAGTTTCACTTTCTATTCTGAAATAAGTTAGAGTAAATCGAGGCTTTATCTCAATGCCTGCCTATTTCATTGTGCTTGTATATAAACTTTTCCATTCAAGGAATCATTTGATATCCATCCATGGTAAATTACACCTAATCAAAAGTTTCAAAAAAGAAAATAACAAAAGGAAAAGACATAATGGAAGCAGACACTTCTGAAATCATGCAGGCTGAGTTGAATGGATGTCTAAGTTAGGATGGTATGCAAGAAAGAACAGACACAAATCAAATCGAGAAAAAGCAAATGCACAATGTGTACCTTAGTACTTTCTCAGTTGCATCCTATTCTATCTGTTATCAGAAAGAGAGCTAAGAAGTTGGACAACAGGTTGACTCCCTTAAAAAATTCGTGGCATTTTTGATACAACTCGTACAACTTAAGTATTATCTTATAAGCTGTACTTAATTGTTGTATTCAATGCCATCTGAGAGATAAAAGATTAAAGCTTAGAGTTTGGAAACTGCTAATCTCATCCAAAATCTTATGTATTTAGATGAAGAAATAGATGTATAAGGGAAGATGCTTGTTTAATCCACAAAGTTATTCCTAGAAGCTTTCCTCAGATAATGTCCACCTGAGTAAATTTTAGCAAGCTCTCAAGCTTCTATTAGGCTTGCATTTCCCTAAGGCTGGACATGGAACTCTAATAACAACCTGATACTATGTGTAAGCCACTATTATCATTGCCATCATCTTGTATTTCCTTTGTATTCTGTTCAGCAGCAATAGTAGTATCAGTAGTATAGCTGTTATTGATCAAACTCAGATGTGGCACTGTTTTTTTTTTTATTATTATTATTGTACCAGGGTCCTAAAAATCCAGAGGTGGATCCTTTTGACGAATACATTAATGATGAGTGGTATAAAGTTACTGGTCAGGCTTGTGACCCTATCTGTGGCTATTCATCATAAAGAGTCAATCTATGCTTAAATATGTCTAGAATTTCAAAATGTTATAAATAAATATGCTGAAGTTCTTCACACTATCTTAAGCCTTTTAATCTGTACAGAAGAGATAGTAGAAAATTATTGTAATGAATGTGTGTAATACATATGAACTCAAAACACAGACACACTATAGATGTTGATACATTTGTTTTAGCGTCTAGAGATTTCTGGAAGTGTTTGAAGATAAAATTACATCTGAGTTAGGCATTTAAATCATGTTTAGCATCTGGCAGGAGACATTGGGAAAGAAGGAAAGGATAACTCAGGCAAAATAGTTTACTTTCTATTGAAGCCTGGCTTGGAGAATTTGAACATTACTTTGCTCGCGTGAGATGAGGGCAATTGTGTGGCACTCTGTGTATTCTTTGGCATTGCCTTTCTTGCCTTTCCTTGAGATTGGAATGAAAACTGATGTTTTCCCGTCCTGGACCACTGCTGAGTTCTCCAAATTTTCTGGCATATTGAGTGCAGCACATTGACAGCCTCATCTTTTAGGATTTGAAATACTCAGCTGGAATTTCATCACCACCACTAGCTTTGTCCAGGGTATGTCACCCTAATGACCACTTGATTTCATAGCCATTTTTCTCATATTTCTAGCAGCATGCTAGAGTATGTATTTATTTTCTTTAAGTGTACATTGTTGGAATTTGTCTCCAGCCAGCAGCTGCATGAATTTCTCATGGACACTGATGCTTCTAGAGAAACACCAAGACTCTCTTCAAACCAGCACCACCCTGTTCTTCATACTGGAGCAGTAGGTAAAATGACTACCACTGTGCCTAGTACTTATTGATCTTATTGTAAACCATATTCAGGAGGATTAAGTGGTAAGAGTTCCTAATCAGCAATTTCTTCTGTAAGCCTATGGTTTCTGTGCCCATTTGGGACTTTGCAATACCTGACTTCTAGAATTTCTTGTTAATGTCATAAACACTGGAACAGTTGACTTATTCCTGGAGTCCTGCGGGAAAATCAGTGCCACTAACTCATGGGCCTGTTAACTCCAAACACCAAGACAACACAATATCTGAAGCATCATTAAGCATACTAGAAATTTCTGGGAGATGACATGTAGAAAATAAAAAACAAAACAGACACCACCACCAACAACAAAACTAAAAACCTAGAAAATGAATGGGTCTCGCAGAGAGATCCATGTCTTTCTCTGCACTCTAGTCAATAAGTTCAGTTCAGTTCAGCCACTCAGCCATGTGCTACTCTTTGCGAGCCCATGAATCACAGCACGCCAGTCCTCCCTGTCCATCACCAACTCCCGGAGTTTACTCAAACTCATGACCATTGAGTCGGTGATGCCATCCAGCAATCTCATTCTCTGTTGTCTCCTTCTCCTATTGCCTCCATTCCCTCCCAGCATCAGGGTCCTTTCCAATGAGTCAACTCTTCACATGAGATGGCCAAAGTATTGGAATTTCAGCCTCACCATCAGTCCTTCCAATGAACACCCAGGACTGATCTCCTTTAGGATGGACTGGTTGGATCTCCTTGCAGCCCAAGGGACTCTCAAGAGTCTTCTCCAGCACCACAGTTCAAAAACATCAATTATAAAAGATCTTCATTCAGAAGCACAACTCTTAAATTTCAGAAAGACACTCTAGAGCAAGGAGCTTGTACAGGTTGCTTTGCCTTGAAAGAGATGAAACAAAACACATGAGTATGCTTTTCTTCAGCTTTACACATCTAATTAATGGAATAGCCATTAATGGAAACCCACTCCCGTTTTCTTGCCTGAGAAGTCACATGGACAGAGAAGCCAGATGGTCTATACTCCATAGGGTTGCACAGAGTCTGACAAAACTGAGAACACATAGGCACTTCTAACTTAGGATCAGATTCAAAAAATGTTCTCTTTCTTTTCTGATAGGAATTCACCCAGTGGTTGCACTGAAGGGTTAAATCTTTTTTTCTACAGTATCCCTGTGCCTCTTTTGTTGACTACTGGCTGTTTTTTCTTCTTCAGAAAAGGAAAAAACAAACAAACAAACAACTTTCCTTTGTGGAGAGTGTTGTCATCCTTTTCTCCGTTCATGTTTTGAATCTTATTTCCTGTTACCTCAAATAAGGATTTCTATCCTGTGGTGTGTGGAGAAGACTCTTGAGAGTCCCTTGGACTGTAAGGAGATCCAACCAGCCCATCCTAAAGGAGATCAGTCCTAAGTGTTCATTCGAAGGACTGATGTTGAAGTTGAAGCTCCAATATTTTGGCCACCAGATGCGAAGAGCTGACTCATTGGAAAAGACCCTGATGTTGGGAACAATTGAGGGCAGGAGGAGAAGAGGACAACAGAGGATGAGATTGCTTGATGGCATCATCCACTCGATGGACATGGGTTTGGATAGACTCCAGGAGCTGGTGATGGACAGGGAGGCATGGTGTGCTGTGGTTCATGGGGTCATGGAGGTTGGACACGACTGAGCAACTGAACTGAACTGAACTGAACTGATCAGGTCTTGGCTTTTGAAGGTCTGCTCCATTGGAATGTTTCTTTTACTATTTGAGACTATTAATCTCTAACTTAACTACCCCCTTGTCTAGACCAACAAGGAGCACAACTGAAAGCTCTGTAACTGAGAGGAATTTATAACATCGAGACCCAAATATATCACTTCCTTATCTAGAAGCAGGCTACTTTATGACATGATCAGCTATGACACAAAACCAGAGAGCCCCAAGAACTTTTATCCTATGTCTATGTGGCCCTACTTCTTGTCCTTGCTATGTGGCCATGTATATTATTACGTCAGAAGTGAAAGAAATTATGTGTTTTATTGTATTCCTCATTTTTTTTCATAGCAAGTATGTTAATCATCCTTACATTCATTTCTATGAAGCTACTAGTCCTTCCCCAAGAATATATCAGGAAGGATGATTGTTCCTTTTCTGAAGGAGTTGTGGGGCATTAGTGAAATTTTTCTAGGATTCTAATATACTCTAAAATATATACCAATATATTAAAGCACACACGCACACACACACACACATATAATATTTGGTTTGTATATGAAATTCTGAATATTTCATAATAAAAAATCTTTATTAAGATTTTCTGACATAAATATGTAATTTTCTGGGAACATATTTTCCTAGTGAAATATAAAAAGTCTCCATGTCTTCTAGGAATCTGTAAACTGATTTTCAAATGAAATAGGACAATTTTCATGTATCATATATGGAAATCATGGCCCAGATATTACTGCAAAAATATGGAAAAGTTTCTTATATTCCATATGTGAAAATTCCCACATGAAATATTGCATTCTCTATATTTACATTTGAAATCTGGCCACACATCTTCACATGAAATATAACATATTCTCTATATCACAATCAAAAATCTCTGCTGAAGTTCTCCTACATGAAGGACTGAAATTTATGTACATCACATATGAAAATCCATCTCCACATGAAATGTGGGATTCTGTATATTTTAGACACCAGAATCTGCAGTGATATTACTACATAAGATATTTAATTCTGTATATTTCACATTTGAAAAATCATGTAAAGGCAGAAAATACAAAAGCACATTTAGAGTTTGTGTTTCCTTTTGAATTTTCTCTTTGCTTTATCTATCCATACATTACATATGAAAATCCCAATGCTGATTTTAGTCCATAATACATTGAATTTTCCGGTGTTTCACTTTACAAGGATCTGGATGCTATTATTCTTACCCAAAATGTGGGATTCTCTATACATCATATATTAATATCTGGGCGGTGATTTTCTTAGATTAAATATTGAATTACCTATATTTCACATATGAAAACCTTGGCATTGGTTTTCTTAAGACACAGAGAATCATTATGGAATTGGAGTCATCTCTACTTTACAAATGAAAATCTGGCCACCACACTTTCTTCAGGTTGTACTTCTCAAACATATATCAAGGTAACACATTTCCACCATGAAATACGGAATTCTCTGAATGTCCTGTATCAAAATCTTGATCCTAATCCTCCTTCATGGAAATAGCTGCTGCTGCTGCTGCGGCTGCTGCTGCTAAATCGCTTCAGTTGTGTCTGACTCTGTGCGACCCAATAGAGGGCAGCCCACCAGGCTCCGCCATCGCCATCCCTGGGATTCTCCAGTCAAGAACAGTGGATTGGCTTGCCATTTCCTTCTCCAATGCATGCATGTGAAAGGTGAAAGTGAAGTCACTCAGTCGTGTCTGACTCTTTGCAACCCCATGGACTGCAGCCTACCAGGCTCCTCCGTCCATGGGATTTTCCAAGCAAGAAACTGGAGTGGGATGTCATTGCCTTCTCTTCATGGAAGCAGAGATTCTCTGTATTTCCCATTTGAAAATCAGAATGGAGATTTTCCTGTAAGAAATGTGGAAATCTCTTAAATGTCATAAGAACCATTGGTTCTGCAGTCACTAAAACACCTGCCTCCCCTACCTGCACTTTAGCACTGCAGCTCATGAAAATATCTTCCATGCAGGGCATGTTTCGTGTTGAGCAGAGATTGGCAGCTGATTCACTGCTGCCAGAGTGTCCCGAATTCCAAGGGGCTTGCCCCTGAGGAAACGCCTTTAGATTCCATTTGATTGGTTCCTGATGTGTTCTGAAGGTCAGCATATAGAAGTCAGGCCTCTCCCACCAGGATGCTACTGAATGTGTGACAACACAAGGATCTTCATGTGTGTCTCAACTTCCCCTCCCCTAGACTGTAGGCAGGTAACCATTTGGTGGAAAATGACTGGAGTCCATGTGCCAACTGTGCAAGTCAGTTGCTGCACTTTAGGGTCCACCTCCTTCATGAACCTGGGCCATGGCCAGGGCCACAAGAAGAGGGAGACCAGCGGAAGGCAGGAGTGTTACTGGCACCCTGCATCTTCTTAGTTGTGAGACTGGTCTTCAGGCAGTGGAAGAAGGAGCGGCTCTGCAGGAAGGGGATGTAGGGGGATCGGGCAAGACCTCCAGCCCCTGGTGGAAGCCATCATGGAGGAAGTGGAGGTGCTAGTGGTGGAGGAGGAGCAGGAGCTGCTGTCCTCACAAGAGCAGGAGGAGAACCCAGAGGAGCAGGACCAGGGACACCCAAGGCCGGTAGTCCCGAGGGATTGGCCCCCACTGCCCCCACATCTGACTCTGGAGGCACTGGCTGTCCTGCAGGTAGAGCTGAGCCGTGCAAATGAAAAATACTGCCGGGTCTACTTTCACCTTAGGTGCAAGAACCATCAGAGGAGAATGTGTCACTTGTCTCAGAGAAGCACCATCATCCAGGGCATTGCTAGCTTCTGGGACAAGTTCTTATCTGTACTACTGCTTCTTAGGTTAGTTGTTCAGCAAGAGATAAAGAACAGGAGCAGGATGATGGGTGTGGATGAGGACACGGGCAAGGCAAGGGGGCTGAGGTAAGTAGGGGATGGGAGGAGGGGCGAGTTCCAAAGGAACAGCACCAGCAGCTCCTGGGCATGGCTCCATTTGTGTGCGTCTGAGCAATGACTCGGGGTGACTCCTTTTGGCCTGCTTTTGCCCTCCTTTTGATCTGAACAGAATCCCGTGCCCTCGATCTGTAACTCTATGTGACCAGAGACAGTATGGCAGAATAGCATTCTCAAACATTTATTATTATAATTGTGGATTATCTGGGGAAGCAGCAGAGACTTTGGAAGTCCCATAACCCACCCTGGTCAGTCAGAATCCCTGTAATTGTTCCCACTAGTTCAGTCTAAAAGCAGGATGTTGTCCACTCACCTAGGTGGATCTGGAAGGGGTGGGTGCTTTTGTCCCTAGTTAGGGACAGACCACTCTAGACACATCCCTATGCCCTTGGTGAGGACAGGGAGCAGGTCAGAGTCCCAGGGATCACTTGCTAAACACACACACACACACACACACACACACACACACACACACACACACAGGGCAACACACAGAGGACACTTGCCTACAGACAAGACATGCCACAGGGACTGCAGATCCTGATGTTTTAAGCAGTGACATGACATTACCCTGTACACACAGATGAGGCAGAGATCAGAAGCTGTAAGAAACCGACCCTTCCTTGGTGGATGCAGAGAGGGGATCTAGTGGACCCTGGGGGACCGAAAGCCATGAGCATCTTTGATGATATGGCAGGGCCTGGGATGTCAGTGGGATAGCCCAGGAAGCAGGAATGCCCACATCCCTTGAAGATACCTGTTACAGCATACTTGTTCTTTCCCTTGTAATGGCTCCTTGACTAAAGCATATTATGAACCACCCCCAAATGTGTCTAATGATCAGTGACCAAGATAAGGGCTTGCTTATGTACATGATTAATTTGGAGGTGAGTGAGGGAGACTGAGGACAATCGGATGTGGAAAATTGGCAGGGAAGGTTGGGGCACACCGTTGGTGGGGGCACATATCATATTATCTGTGAGTGTGCAGTGTGAGTGTTTGGAGAAGAGAAATGGAAGGTGTTGATGCCTGCCTGGCAGGCAAGCTGAGGACCATAGAAGCTTGCCTTTTCCCTCCTCATGGTCCTGGCAGGTGCAGGAACTAGGTCATCCTCAGTCCAACTGCAAGCTGATATTTTCCTTTCCTGACAACCCTTACTTCTGGAATAGAGTCATTGTGAAGGAGTACCATCATGACATTGCTGGTATGATGTGGCTCCCGGTCACTGTGGCTGGGTGGTGGAGGGAGTGGATGCTCCTCCTGTGTGATCCTACACTATACCCTGGAGCATATGTTTCCACTTCAGTCCACTGGTTCTGAAATTATGGATTGGGAGCTCCAACCCTTAGTCTGTACACCAGCAGCCTTAGTTTCCTCAACTGGTTGTCAAACCACAACTGCTCAGGATTGATCAGGATTGCAGAGGTGTCACTCTGGGTGTAGACCAGAATTGGAGATGGATGTTTGAGTTCTTGGCTAAACATGGGCAGGTTTGGGGCCTCATCAGGCATGTTCTGACCTTGATCATATTGCCAGCAAATCATCTCCGAAGACCTGTGTTGATCCCCTGTGTACTATTCCCTGGATGAAGGCCCTGCCATATGAGGTACTTACAGGAACACAGATTTTGAGGGGAACAGGAGCTGGGCCCTGAAGTCACAGCTGTGTAAGGCCTGGGTAACTATCCTTTCCCAAATGGGGAGGCTAGGCTCATGCAGGATGGCTGCAGAATCTGGATTCAGATCACAAAGTTAGATGTTAACAGGCTGAGTTGGGGAGCTTGGAGACTTCATGTGTCCAAATCTCTCTCAAAGCAGCTGTAGTTATAGCATGAGAGTCCTAGGTGATACTGGTGCAGGCAGAGTGAATTAATAAGCATCTTTGTGAGAATCAGGATTCCCTAAGTTCTGCCGACCTATGGCCTCTTGCTGCTCATGGTGTTTGATATTACCTTGGCTCTTCTCTTCCACCTCTCCTGGGAAAGCCTACTAGTCAGAAGGGGTTCATCCCTGGTGTGGCATTATTATTTTTGTTTTTATTTTTGGTAGATTAATTTATTTTAATTGGAGGCTAACTACTTTACAATAATTATAGTGATTTTTGCCTTGCATTCACATGAACCAGTCATGGATGTATATGTGTCTCCATCCTGAAACCCCTCGCATCTCCCTCACCAACCCATCCCTCAGCATTGTCCCAGTGCACCAGGCCAGAGTGTCCTGTCTCGTGCATCAAGCCTGGACTTGTGACCTGTTTCACATATGGCAATATACATGTTTCAGAGCTATCCTTTCAAATCATCCTGCCCTCGCCTTCTTCCACAGAGACCAAAAGTCTGTTTTTTTACATCTGTGTTTCTTTTGTTGTCTCACATATAAAGTCATTGTTACCATCTTCCTAAATCCCACATATGTGTGTTTTTATACTGTAATGGTGTTTTTCTTTCTGACTTATGTCACTGTGTTTAATAGGCTCCGGTTTCATTCACCTCATTAGCCCTGATTCAAATGCATTATTTTAATACCTGAGTAATATTCCTTTGTGTAAATGTACCACAGCTTTCTTATCCACTCATCCGTCAATGGGCAACTAGGTTGCTTCCATGTCCTAGCTATTGTAGACAGTGCTGCGATGAACATTGGGGTACATGCGTCTCTTTCAATTCTGGTTTCCTCACTGTGTATGCCCAGCAGTGGGATTGCTGTTTTTTATGGCGATTCTATATCCCAATTTTTAAGGAATTTCCACACCATACTCCATAGTGGCTGTACTAGTTGGCTTTCCCCTCACAGTGTAAGAGGATTTCCTTTTCTCTGCATTTATTCTTTGTAGACTTTTTTTTTTTTTTTTTATTAGTTGGAGGCTAATTACTTCACATCATTTCAGTGGGTTTTGTCATACATTGATATGAATCAGCCATAGAGTTACACGTATTCCCCATCCCGATCCCCCCTCCCACCTCCCTCTCCACCCGATTCCTCTGGGTCTTCCCAGTGCACCAGGCCCGAGCACTTGTCTCACGAATCCCACCTGGGCTGGTGATCTGTTTCATCATAGATAATATACATGCTGTTTTTTTCGTAACATCCCACCCTCACCTTCTCCCACAGAGTTCAAAAGTCTATTCTGTATTTCTGTGTCTCCTTTTCTGTTTTGCATATAGGGTTATTGTTATCATCTTTCTAAATTCCATATGTATGTGTTAGTATGCTGTAATGTTCTTTATCTTTCTGGCTTACTTCACTCTGTATAATGGGCTCCAGTTTCATTCATCTCATTAGAACTGATTCAAATGAATTCTTTTTAAAGGCTGAGTAATATTCCATGTTGTATATGTACCACAGCTTCCTTATCCATTCATCTGCTGATGGGCATCTAGGTTGCTTCCATGTCCTGGCTATTATAAACAGTGCTGCACTGAACGTTGGGGTGCATGTGTCTCTTTCAGATCTGATTTCCTCGGTGTGTATGCCCAGGAGTGGGATTGCTGGGTCATATGGCAGTTCTATTTCCAGTTTTTTAAGAAATCTCCACACTGTTTTCCATAGCGGCTGTACTAGTTTGCATTCCCACCAACAGTGTAAGAGGGTTCCCTTTTCTCCACACCTTCTCCAGCATTTATTGCTTGTAGACTTTTGGATAGCAGCCATCCTGACTGGCGTGTAATGGTACCTCATTGTAGTTTTGATTTGCATTTCTCTGATGATGAGTGATGTTGAGCATCTTTTCATGTGTTTGTTAGCCATCTGTATGTCTTCTTTGGAGAAATGTCTGTTTAGTTCTTTGGCCCATTTTTTGATTGGGTCATTTATTTTTCTGGAATTGAGCTTCAGGAGTTGCTTGTATATCTTTGAGATTAATCCTTTGTCTGTTTCTTCATTTGCTATTATTTTCTCCCAATCTGAGGGCTGTCTTTTCACCTTACTTATAGTTTCCTTTGTTGGTGCAAAAGCTTTTAAGTTTCATTAGGTCCCATTTGTTTAGTTTTGCTTTTATTTCCAATATTCTGGGAGGTGGGTCATAGAGGATCCTGCTGTGATTCATGTCGGAGAGTGTTTTGCCTATGTTCTCCTCTAGGAGTTTTATAGTTTCTGGTCTTACATTTAGATCTTTAATCCATTTTGAGTTTATTTTTGTGTATGGTGTTAGAAAGTGTTCTAGTTTCATTCTTTTACAAGTGGTTGACCAGTTTTCCCAGCACCACTTGTTAAAGAGGTTGTCTTTTTTCCATTGTATATCCTTGCCTCCTTTGTCAAAGATAAGGTGTCCATAGGTTCGTGGATTTATCTCTGGGCTTTCTATTCTGTTCCATTGATCTATATTTCTGTCTTTGTGCCAGTACCATACTGTCTTGATGACTGTGGCTTTGTAGTAGAGTCTGAAGTCAGGCAGATTGATTCCTCCAGTTCCATTCTTCTTTCTCAAGATTACTTTGGATATTCGAGGTTTTTTGTATTTCCACACAAATTGTGAAATTATTTGTTCTAGTTCTGGGAAAAATACCGTTGGTAGCTTGATAGGGATTGCATTGAATCTATAGATTGCTTTGGGTAGAATAGCCATTTTGACAATATTGACTCTTCCAATCCATGAACACGGTATGTTTCTCCATCTGTTTGTGTCCTCTTTGATTTCTTTCATCAGTGTTTTATAGTTTTCTATGTATAGGTCTTTTGTTTCTTTAGGTAGATATACTCCTAAGTATTTTATTCTTTTTGTTGCAGTGGTGAACGGTATTGTTTCCTTAATTTCTTTCTTTTTTTTTTTTTTTTGAAAGTCCATTTTTTTAAATTTAATACATTCTAATCAAATAGTAACAGCAGTAAATAAACACTTTGAAAAGCAGGCATGTATCCCCCTATATCTGGAAGAAAGTTAAGTCAAAGTATTCTACATGGTAGAAGGGAGACAACTACTAATGTCTATGGTTAGACCACTTGGAAATTCCTAAAGCCATTTCCAAAAAATCAATGGCAACAGGTTGTGGGACGCAGCTGTTTCAAAGGGTAAAATGTCTCTATCTACATGGTTTTATTAACAGGAATTGAGTTGCACCTGTATAGCATGACATTCTTGTCTTTAGCCTTAAAGGAAAAGAAGTCTTTTCCATTTGCACCAGTTTGAAATATTTCTGAAATAAGGCTCCCTTGAAGAGGATTACTACAGTACTCATTCATGAGAGAGTTCATACATGTAGTAAAAAGACAAATATAGGATTTCATGGTCACTTTTTTTGGCTGATTTGGTTAATTGCATAAAATGAAGGATAAATACTCACAAGCATATCTGTTTAACAAATCTCCTAACTACATCAGAATGCAAAATATCAAATGTCCTAAAATAGACTCTGATCACCAGGCACACAGAACTGAAGTTAAGCCTGTGTCAGTTTCGTTCCTTCCACTTCTTCGGCACTCCTAAGTGGAGCTCTTTCCTACCAGTGCTGGGACCTTTCACCTAACACAAACGAACCTCAGAAAGTGAGAGCTCTGAGAAAGTGTTCCTTCAGCCTTTACTTGGGACATTTTATTCTTAACTTAAAAGGATCAACTGGTCTTGGTCAGCCTTAGGAAGGGAAGCATCCCGCAAGTTGAAAACATGTGGGGAAAACTTTAAATACATAGCTACCTTGTCATACAATTAAATCAGATTGACTTCAGCTGGTCTTAGAATTCCGCGGAGTTATCCAGAGCCGTCACTCAAGATTTGGTTCTCTTTTACATAGCTGCATTCGGAGATATTCTATAGGAGGCATGTTTAGAAAACAAAGAAACACTTATACCTGGAATTTATATTCTTCCAAATAATCTTTTAGTCTTGTTGGTAAAGGCAGTCCCCAGATGGTGCTGGTACACTTGTTAATGGTCAGTCTACAGAGATGCTGCAGAGGTGGTGTTGACGTGTAGAGTGGCTTGGTCAGATAAAGGTGAACAGTGCCATTCCGGGGGGCTTCTGGGCCTGTCCGCTTATCCTTGCACATCTGAACATAGTAGTCGATCAGATGAACCACGCTGTCAAACTGTTTAAGCTTGGACTTGACACATATGATAGAGTCCAACCTAAATTTCCCATCTTGGTATTCGATGCGAAGATTAGTTGGTCCAGCTGATGTCTTAACAGATATTGTTAATAGGTAGTCTGAATGCGAACTATCTCTAATCAAGAAAGTTCCTTCTGGTGCCTCTTTTAATTTCTCTTTGGCTTCATTAACAGTCATACTTCCCCAGTACCAACCTGTGTGACTGAGTTCCCGCAGGGCCTTCGCCAGCCGCGCCGCCTCTGGGGACGGCTCCTCCGCCGACCCCGCGGTCCCCCACTGGCTCTGCGCCCCTTCCGCGCCATTCCCGGAGGGCTCGAGGCACCGCAGGGTCATGGGAGAAAGGTCACCGCGGCAAAGACAGGTGGCCGCCCGAGCTGGGGTCGGAGAAGGGCACGCGTCCTTCTTAGAAGTCAGTGGGAACCCCAAAACCACTCCCTGAGGGGTCCCCGAAATGGTGGTGGAGGGGGTGGGGATGGGGCGCTGCAGGCTCTTCCTCCCCGGGTTCCGGTGCACCGATGGCCAAGTCCCCCGCAGGCGCGTTCACGCACAGTTCGCCTGCCGCCGGCCCGAGCTCCTTCGGCGCCCCAGCTGCAGGCGAAGGCGACCCTGAGGCCGTGCACCTGGGGCCCCGGCGCGCGCCGTCCGTGGCCCGCGCAGCGCCAGTGGCGGCGGGCGAGGAGGCTCATGCTTCAGAGGAAGCCCAGGTCCCGCGAGCCGCGCGGCGGCGGCGAGACTGGAGTTAAACGTCCGTCCCGGGAGCGGTGTGTGCGCGCGACTTCCCAGACGTACGCGCCTCCCTCCTGTTTCCTTAATTTCTCTTTCTGTTTTTTCATTGTTAGTATAAAGGAATTCAAGGGATTTCTGTGTGTTAATTTTATATCCTGCAACTTTATTATATTCATTGATTAGCTCTAGTAATTTTCTGGTAGAGTCTTTAGGGTTTTCTATGTAGATGATCATGTCATCTGCAAACAGTGAGAGTTTCACTTCTTCTTTCCCTATCTGGATTCCTTTTCCTTGTTTTTCTGCTCTGATTCCTGTGGTCAAAACTTCCAACACTATGTTGAATAGTAGTGGTGAGAGTGAGCACCCTTGTCTTGTTCCTGATTTCAGGGGAAATGCTTTCAATTTTTCATCATTGAGGGTGATGCTTGCTGTGGGTTTGTCATATATAGCTTTTATTATGTTGAGGTATGTTCCTTCTATTCCTGCTTTCTGTAGAGTTTTAATCATAAATGGATGTTGAATTTTGTCAAAGGCTTTCTTTGCATCTATTGAGATAATCATATGGCTTTCATCTTTCAATTTGTTAATGTGGTGTATTACATTGATTTGTGGATATTAAAGAATCCTTGCATTCCTGGGATAAAGCCCACTTGGTCATGGTGTATGACTTTTTTTTTTTTTTTAATTTTTTTTATTATTATTATTTTTTTTTTCCAGTGGGTTTTGTCATACATTGATATGAATCAGCCATGGATTTACATGTATTCCCAATCCCGATCCCCCCTCCCACCTCCCTCTCCACCCGATTCCTCTGGGTCTTCCCAGTGCACCAGGCCCGAGCACTTGTCTCATGCATCCCACCTGGGCTGGTGATCTGTTTCACCATAGATAGTATACATGCTGTTCTTTTGAAATATCCCACCCTCACATTCTCCCACAAAGTTCAAAAGTCTGTTCTGTATTTCTGTGTCTCTTTTTCTGTTTTGCATATAGGGTTATCGTTATCACCTTTCTAAATTCCATATATATGTGTTAGTATGCTGTAATGTTCTTTATCTTTCTGGCTTACTTCACTCTGTAAAATGGGCTCCAGTTTCATCCATCTCATTAGGACTGGTTCAAATGAATTCTTTTTAATGGCTGAGTAATATTCCATGGTGTATATGTACCACAGCTTCCTTATCCATTCATCTGCTGATGGGCATCTAGGTTGCTTCCATGTCCTGGCTATTATAAACAGTGCTGCGATGAACATTGGGGTGCACGTGTCTCTTTCAGATCTGGTTTCCTCAGTGTGTATGCCCAGAAGTGGGATTGCTGGGTCATATGGCAGTTCTATTTCCAGTTTTTTAAGAAATCTCCACACTGTTTTCCATAGCGGCTGTACTAGTTTGCATTCCCACCAACAGTGTAAGAGGGTTCCCTTTTCTCCACACCCTCTCCAGCATTTATTGCTTGTAGACTTTTGGATAGCAGCCATCCTGACTGGCGTGTAATGGTACCTCATTGTGGTTTTGATTTGCATTTCTCTAATAATGAGTGATGTTGAGCATCTTTTCATGTGTTTGTTAGCCATCTGTATGTCTTCTTTGGAGAAATGTCTGTTTAGTTCTTTGGCCCATTTTTTGATTGGGTCATTTATTTTTCTGGAATTGAGCTGCAGGAGTTGCTTGTATATTGTTGAGAGTAATCCTTTGTCCGTTTCTTCATTTGCTATTATTTTCTCCCAATCTGAGGGCTGTCTTTTCACCTTACTTATAGTTTCCTTTGTAGTGCAAAAGCTGTGTATGACTTTTATAATATGTTGTTGGATTCTGTTTGCTAGAATTTTGTTAAGGATTCTTGCATCTATGTTCATCAGTGATATTGGCCTGTAGTTTTCTTTTCTTGTGGCATCTTTGTCTGGTTTTAGAATTAGGGTGATGGTGGCCTCATAGAATGAGTTGGGAAGTTTACCTTCTTCTGCAATTTTCTGGAAGAGCTTGAGTAAGATAGGTGTTAGCTCTTCTCTAAATTTTTGGTTGAATTCAGCTGTGAAGCCATCAGGTCGTGGGCTTTTGTTTGCTGGAAGATTTCTGATTACAGTTTCAATTTCTTTGCTTGTGATGGGTCTGTTAAGATCTTCTATTTCTTCCTGGTTCAGTTTTGGAAAGTTATACTTTTCCAAGAATTTGTCCATTTCATCCAAGTTGTCCATTTTATTGGCATAGAGCTGCTGGTAGTAGTCTCTTATGATCCTTTGTATTTCAGTGTTGTCTTTTGTGATCTCTCCATTTTCATTTCTAATTTTGTTAATTTGGTTCTTCTCTCTTTGTTTCTTAATGAGTCTTGCTAATGGTTTGTCAATTTTGTTTATTTTTTCAAAAACCAGCTTTTAGCTTTGTTGATTTTTGCTATGGTCTCTTTAGTTTCTTTTGCATTTATTTCTGCCCTAATTTTTAAGATTTCTTTCCTTCTACTATCCCTGGGGTCCTTCATTTCTTCCTTCTCTAATTGCTTTAGGTGTAGAGTGAGGTTATTTATTTGGCTTTTTTCTTGTTTCTTGATGTAAGCCTGTAGTGCTATGAACCTTCCCCTTAGCACTGCTTTTACAGTGTCCCATAGGTTTTGGGTTGCTGTGTTTTCATTTTCATTCATTTCTATACATATTTTGATTTCTTTTTTGATTTCTTCTATGACTTGTTGGTTATTCAGAAGCGTGTTATTTAGCCTCCATATTTTGAATTTTTAACAATTTTCTCCCTGTAGTTGAGATCTAATCTTACTGCACTATGGTCAGAAAAGATGACTGGAATGCTTTCAATTTTTTTGAACCTTCCAAGACCAGATTTGTGGCCCAGAATGTGATCTATTCTGGAGAAGGTTCTGTGTGCCCTTGAGAAAACGGTGAAGTTGATTGTTTTGGAGAGAAATGTCCTATAGATATCAATTAAGTCTAGCTGGTCCATTGTGTCATTTAAGGTTTGTGTGTCCTTGTTAATTTTCTGTTTAGTTCATGTATCCATAGTTGTGAGTGGGGTATTAAAGTCTCCCACTATTATTGTGTTACTATTAATTTCCTCTTTCATACTCATTAGCATTTGCCGTACATATTGTGGTGCTCCAATATTGGGTGCATATATGTTTATAGTTGTTATATCCTCTTCTTGGATTGATCTTTTGATCATTATGTAGTGTCCTTCTTTGTCTCTTTTCACATCCTTTATTTGAAAGTCTATTTTATCTGATATGAGTATTGCGACTCCTGCTTTCTTTTGGTCTCCGTTTGCATGAAATATTTTTTTCCAGCCCTTCACTTTTAGTCTGTATGTGTCTCTTGTTTTGAGGTGGGTCTCTTGTAGACAACATATATAGGCGTCTTGCTTTTGTATCCATTCAGCCAATCTTTGTCTTTTGGTTGGGGCATTCAACCCATTTACACTTAAGGTAATTATTGATAGGTGTGGTCCCGTTGCCGTTTACTTTGTTGTTTTCGGTTCACGTTTATACAACCTTTCTGCATTTCTTTTCTAGCGAAGATCCTTTAGCATTTGTTGAAGAGCTGGTTTGGTGGTGCTGAATTCTCTCAGCTTTTGCTTGTCTGTAAAGCTTTTGAATTCTCCTTCATATCTGAATGAGATCTTTGCTGGGTACAGTAATCTAGGTTGTAGGTTGTTCTCTTTCATTACTTTAAGTATGTCCTGCCATTCCCTTCTGGCCTGGAGGGTTTCTATTGATAGATCAGCTGTTATCCTTATGGGAATCCCTTTGTGTGTTATTTGTTGTTTCTCCCTTGCTGCTTTTAGTATTTGTTCTTTGTGTTTGATCTTTGTCAGTTTGATTAATATGTGTCTTGGGGTGTTTTGCGTTGGGTTTATCCTGTTTGGGACTCTCTGGGTTTCTTGGATTTGGGTGGCTATTTCCTTCCCCATTTTAGGGAAGTTTTCAGCTATTATCTCCTCGAGTATTTTCTCATGGCCTTTCTTTTTGTCTTCTTCTTCTGGGACTCCTATGATTCGAATGTTGGGGTGTTTCACATTGTCCCAGAGGTCCCTGAGGTTGTCCTCATTTCTTTTGATCCTTTTTTCTTTTCTCCTCTCTGCTTCATTTATTTCCACCATTTTAGCTTCTACCTCACTTATCCTATCTTCTGTCTCCATTATTCTACTCTTGGTTCCCTCCAGAGTGTTTTTGATCTCATTCATTGCATTATTCATTTTTAATTGACTCTTTTTTATTTCTTCTAGGTCTCTATTAAACATTTCTTGCATCTTTTCTATCTTTGTCTCCAGGCTATTTATCTGTAGCTCCATCTTGTTTTCAAGATTTTGGATCACTTTTATTATCATTATTCTAAATTCTTTTTCATGTAGATTCCCTATCTCCTCCTCTTTTGTTTGACTTGGTGGACATTTTTCATGTTCCTTTACCTGTTGGGTATTTCTCTGCATTTTCATCTTGCTTAGATTGCTGTGTCTGGAGTGGGCTTTCTGTATTCTGGAGGTCTGTGGTGCCTTTTTATTGTGGAGGTTTTTACCCAGTGGGTGGGGTTGGACGATTGGCTTGTCAAGGTTTCCTGGTTGGGGAAGCTTGCATCAGTGTTCTGGTGCATGTCACTTGATTTCTTCTCTTTGGAGAGCAATAGAGTGCCCAGTAATGAGTTTTGAGATGGGTCTATGTGTTAGGTGTGACCTTGGGCAGCCTGAATGTTGACGTTCAGGGCTATGTTCCTGCGTTGCTGGAGAATTTGTGTGGTATGTCTTGCTCTAAAACTTATTGGCTCTTGGGTGGTGGTTGGTTTCAGTGTAGGTATGGAGGCTTTTGGATGGTCATTTATTACTTAAAGTTCCATGTAGTCAAGAGTTTTCTGGTGTTCTCAGGTTTTGGGCTTAAGTCTCCTGCCTCTGGATTTCAGTTTTATTCTTCCAGTAGTCTCAGGACTTCTCAAACTATACAGCACTGATAATAAAACTTCTAGGTTAATGGTGAAAAGATTCTCCCCCGTTAGGAACACCCAGAGAGGTTCACAGAGTTACTTGAAGAAGAGGAGAGGGAGGCGGGAGATAGAGATGAGCAGGAGGAGAAAAGGGGGAACTCAAGAGGAGAGAGACCGATCTATGCAGTTGTCTGTTCCCAGAGTGTTCTCCGTAGCCCAGACACCCACAAAGATTCACAGAATTGGATTGGGAAGAGAAGGGGAAAGGAGGAAATAGAGGTGTTCTGAGGTAGAAAACAGAGAGTCAAGATTGGGATAGAATAATCAACACACTCCTGAATAAAAATGGGAACTGAATATTGGATTCTTTAATGTTCACAATTTATATCATATGCTGAAAAACAAAAATTAAAAATCTAGAGTAGAGGTTAGACTCTTAAAAATACTATATTAAAAACAAAAACCAAAACACACACACAAAAATTTTAGAAATATATATGAAGTTTGGTTTAAAAATAGGGCTTCTGTTCTTTTTTTTTTTTTTGTAAGGTTATAGTGTATTGAAAATGAAAATTAAGGAGTGGTTGAGGAGTAATAGATGACTTTAAAAGAAATAAGAGAAAAAGAAAAATAGAAAATAGAAGAGAAAAAGGAAAAAAAAAGAAAGAAAAAAATTTTTTTCCCTAATTAAAAAAATCGTAGAAATCTATGAAAATGAAAGTTAAGGAGTAATGGGGGAGTAATAGGGAATTTAAAAGAAAATAAAAGAGAAAACATAAAAAAATAAAAAAAAGTAAAAATATATCTAGGAATTTCTCTGGAGCTGTTGCGGTCAGTGTGGGTTCGGCTCAGTTTCAGATAGCTCCTCGTTCCAGCTTACACTTCTCGATATCTACAGGCCCCTTCCGGTGTAGTCAGTGTTTTCTACAGGGATTTTAATCTGTTGCACCGGTCCCTTCTGAAGCAGTTCCCTTTGTTTATTTGGCTTCTGTTTGCCAGTCTCTTCAGAGCCTCATTTCCGCCCTAACACTGGCGGGCGGAGGTGGACTCTTATTCAGGTAGCTAGTTCTGCAGCACTGCAGGGAGGCACTGGCGCTGCGGGGAGGCGCTGGCACTGCGGGGAGGGGCTGGCGCTGCTTTCTCCTTCTGCGCTGCTCAGGCTCCCGGCTGCTCTATATGGAGCGCGCCCCCCGCTGCTCGCGGTTCCAGCGGTCAGGTCTTCCCTGTCAGAGCGGTCCAGACAGGCATGGGCTTGACTGGCGCACTCTCCTCCGGTGCAGCGCGCCCACTCCCTTCCGCGGTCCCAGTCTCAGTTTCTGCCGGCGCCAGTCAGGTGCGTGCACCTTCTGCACTCCGCATCCCCAGCCCCAGTCCCCGCCCGCGCTGGTCAGGTGCCTGTGCCCCTTGTCTCACCGCGACCCTCCTGGCGGATGTCGACCATCCAGAATCTCAGGAGGTCTTTGATTAGAAACTGGAGGCCCATTTGCAGTGCGGCAGGGGATGCGGTCCTTGAGGCTGATCCTGCCCCCTTCCCCTCCCCCCTGCCTCCTGCCTCCAGCGGGGCTGGGCCGGTCCACAGCCTGCGAGCTCTTCTCTGGACTTTCTCAGTCCCTTTGTTCTGCGAACAGCCGGCAGTGTGTTTGGGCTGGTTAATTTTCTCTCTCTCTTTTGCTCGCCCACAGTTCAAGTTGGTAACTCACAAAAGCTCCCTCCGATTGTCCTCAGGGCACTCAGGCCTGGACCCTACCCCAAGCAATGCCGCCTGCTCCTCTCCGTTCCGCCCCCACTTGCTGGTGGTGGATGGGGGCGTCTGGGGTACCTTTCTGCTGGGAGTTGCTTTTAAGCTCATAATCTGTGGGTTTTATTTATTGTTTCCCTCCCAGTCAGGTTGCCCTCCAAGATTCAAACACTTCCCCCAGGCCCGCCAGTGCGAGGGTTTCCCGGTGTCTGGAAACGTCCTCTATTAAGACTCCCTTCCTGGGACGGATCTCCATCCTTAGCTCTTTTGTCTCACTTTTTATCTTTTATATTTTGTCCTACCTCCTTTTGAAGACAATGGGCTGCTTTTCTGGGCGCCTGATGACCTCAGCTAGCGATCCGAAGTTGTTTTGTGAAGTTTGCTGTGCATTCAGTTATTCTTTTGATGAATTTCTAGGAGAGAAAGTGGTCTCCTCGTCCTAGTCCTCCACCATCTTGGCTCCTCCCCTATTTTTTGTAGACTTTTTGAGAGCAGCCATTTTGACTGGCATGAGATGGTACCTCTTTGTGGTTTTGATATGCATTTCTCTGGTAATGAGTGATGTTGAACATCTTATCATGTGTTTGTTAGTCATCTGTATGTCTTCTTTGGAGAAATGTCTGTTTAGTTCTTTGATCCATTTTTTTGATTGGGACGTTTATTTTTCTAGAATTGAACTGCATGATCTGCTTGTATATTTCTGAGATTTGTCAGCTTCTTCATTTGCTATCATTTTCTCCCACTCCGAGGGCTGTCTTTGCATGTTGTTTATAGTTTCTTTGGTTGTACAAAAGCTTTTAAGTTTAATTAGGTCCCATTTGTTTATTTTTGCTTTTATTTCCAGGACTCTGTGGAGTGGGTCCTGGGAGCAGGAGTGGTGATACTGCTGTGATTTATGTCAGGGAGTGTTTTGCCTATGTTTTGTAGTTTCTGGTCTTACAGTTAGATCTTTGATCCATTTTTGTGTATGGTGTTATAAAATTTTCAAGTTTCTTTCTTCTGCAAGTGGTTGACCAGTTTTCCCATCACCACTTGTTAAAGAGATTGTCTTTTCTGCATTGTATACTCTTGCCTCTTTTGTCAAAGATAAGGTTTCCAAAGGAGTGTGAATTTATCTCCAGGCTATCTACTTTGTCCATTGATCTATACTTCTGTCTTTGTGACATTACCATACTGTCTTGAGGACTGTAACTTTGTGGTATAGTCTGGAGTCAGGCAGATTGATTCTTCTAGTTCCATTCCTCTTTCTCAACATCACTTTGGCTATTTGAGTGTTTTTGTATGTCTATGCAAATTATGAAATTATTTGTTCCAGTTCTCTGAGAAATACCAGTGGTAGCCTGATAGGAATTCCACTGAATTCATAGATTGCTTTGGGTAGTATAATTCTTTTCACTATATTGACACTTCTGATCCATGTCTCTCCATTTGTTTGTGTCATCTTTCATTTCTTTCATCAGTCTTTTATAGTTTTCTATGTATAGTGTTTTTGTTGTTGTTGTTGTTTCTTTAGGTAGGTATATTCCAAAGTATTTTATTCTTTATGTTGCAATGGTGAGTGCAATTGTTTTCTTAAATTGTCTTTCTGTTTTCTCATTATTAATGTATAGGAATGCAATGGATTTCTGTGTGTTAATTTTATACCCTTCAACTTGACTATATTCACTGATAGTCTCTAGTAATTTTTTTTTTGGTGATGTCTTTAGGGTTTTCTAGGTAGACTTTCATCTCTTCTACAAACTGTGAATTTTTCTTCTTATTATCCAATCTGAATTATCTTTATACTCCCCCCACCCCCGATTATGGTGGGTAAAACTTCCAAAGTTGCTTAAGAGTAGTGGTAAGAGTGGGCGCCCTTGTCTTTTTCCTGACTATAGGGAAAATACTTTCAATTTTTCACCATTGAGGATAATCTTTGCTGTGAGTTTATCATATACGGCCTTTTATTTTTTCTTTAATTTTTATTATTTGGAGGCCAACCACTTCACAACACTGCAGTGGGTCTTGTCATACATTGACACCAATCAGCCATGGAGTTACAGGTATTCCACATCGCGATCCCCCTCCCACCTCCCTCTCCACGCGATTCCTCTGGTTCTTCCCAGTGCACCAGGCCCGAGCACTTGTCTCATGCATCCCACCTGGGCTGGTGATCTGTTTCATCATAGATAATATACATGCTGTTCTCTCGAAACATCCCACCCTCGCCTTCTCCCACAGAGTCCAAAAGTCTGTTCTGTACATCTGTGTCTCTTTTTCTGTTTTGCATATAAGGTTATCATTACCATCTTTCTAAATTCCATATATATGTGTTAGTATGCTGTAATGTTCTTTATCTTTCTGGCTTACTTCACTCTGTATAATGGGCTCCAGTTTCATCCATCTCATTACAACTGAGTCAAATGAATTCTTTTTAAAGGCTGAGTAATATTCCATGGTGTATATTTACCACAGCTTCCTTATCCATTCATCTGCTGATGTGCATCTAGGTTGCTTCCATGTCCTGGCTATTATAAACAGTGCTGTGATGAACATTGGGGTGCACGTGTCTCTTTCAGATCTGGTTTCCTCAGTGTGTATGCCCAGAAGTGGGATTGCTGGGTCATATGGCAGTTCTATTTCCAGTTTTTTAAAGAAATCTCCACACTGTTCTCCATAGCGGCTGTACTAGTTTGCATTCCCACCAACAGTGTAAGAGTGTTCCCTTTTCTCCACAGCCTCTCCAGCATTGATTGCTTGTAGACTTTTGGATAAGAGCCATCCTGACTGGCTGCTATCATTGTGGTTTGATTTGCATTTCTCTGATGATGAGTGATGTTGAGCATCTTTTCATGTGTTTGTTAGCCATCTGTATGTCTTCTTTGGAGAAATGTCTGTTTAGTTCTTTGGCCCATTTTTTGATTGGGTCATTTATTTTTCTGGAATTGAGCTTCAGGAGTTGCTTGTATATCTTTGAGATGAATCCTTTGTCTGTTTCTTCATTTGCTATTATTTTCTCCCAATCTGAGGGCTGTCTTTTCACCTTGCTTATAGTTTCCTTTGTTGTGCAAAAGCTTTTAAGTTTCATTAGGTCCCATGTGTTTAGTTTTGCTTTTATTTCCAATATTCTGGGAGGTGGGTCATAGAGGATCTTGCTGTGATTTATGTCGGAGAGTGTTTTGCCTATGTTCTCCTCTAGGAGTTTTATAGTTTCTGGTCTTACATTTAGATCTTTAATCCATTTTGAGTTTATTTTTGTGTATGGTGTTAGAAAGTGTTCTAGTTTCATTCTTTTACAAGTGGTTGACCAGGTTTCCCAGCACCACGTGTTGAAGAGGCTGTCTTTTTTCCATTGTATATCCTTGCCTCCTTTGTCAAAGATAAGGTGTCCATAGGTTCGTGGATTTGTCTCTGGGCTTTCTATTCTGTTCCATTGGTCCATGTTTCTGTCTTTGTGCCAGTACCATACTGTCTTGATGACTGTGGCTTTGTAGTAGAGTCTGAAGTCAGGCAGGTTGATTCCTCCAGTTCCATTCTTCTTTCTCAAGATTACTTTGGCTATTCGAGGTTTTTTGTATTTCCACACAAATTGTGAAATTATTTGTTCTAGTTCTGTGAAAAATACCGTTGGTAGCTTGATAGGGATTGCATTGAATCTATAGATTGCTTTGGGTAGAATAGCCATTTTGACAATATTGATTCTTCCAATCCATGAACACGGTATATTTCTCCATCTGTTTGTGTCCTCTTTGATTTCTTTCATCAGTGTTTTATAGTTTTCTATGTATAGGTCTTTTGTTTCTTTAGGTAGATATACTCCTAAGTATTTTATTCTTTTTCTTGCAATGGTGAACGGTATTGTTTCCTTAATTTCTGTTTCTGTTTTTTCATTGTTAGTATAAAGGAATTCAAGGGATTTCTGTGTGTTAATTTTATATCCTGCAACTTTATTATATTCATTGATTATCTCTAGTAATTTTCTGGTAGAGTCTTTAGGGTTTTCTATGTAGAGGATCATGTCATCTGCAAACAGTGAGAGTTTCACTTCTTCTTTCCCTATCTGGATTCCTTTTATTTGTTTTTCTGCTCTGATTGGCCAAAACTTCCATTATGTTGAGTAGTAGTGGTGAGAGTGAGCACCCTTGTCTTGTTCCTGATTTCGGGGGAAATGCTTTCAATTTTTCATCATTGAGGGTGATGCTTGCTGTGGGTTTGTCACATATAGTTTTTATTATGTTGAGGCATATTTCTTCTATTCCTGCTTTCTGGAGAGTTTGAACCATAAATGGATGTTGAATTTTGTCAAAGGCTTTCTCTGCATCTATTGAGATAAACATATGGATTTTATCTCTCAATTTGTTAATATGGTGTATTACATTGATTTGTGGATATTAAAGAATCCTTGCATTCCTGTGATAAAGCCCACTTGGTCATGGTGTATGACTTTTTAAATATGTTGTTGGATTCTGTTTGCTAGAATTTTGTTAAGGATTCTTGCATCTATGTTCATCAGTGATATTGGCCTGTAGTTTTCTTTTCTTGTGGCATCTTTGTCTGGTTTTAGAATTAGGGTGATGGTGGTCTCATAGAATGAGTTGGGAAGTTTACCTTCTTCTGCAATTTTCTGGAAGAGCTTGAGTAAGATAGGTGTTAGCTCTTCTCTAAATTTTTGGTCGAATTCAGCTGTGAAGCCATCAGGTCGTGGGCTTTTGTTTGCTGGAAGATTTCTGATTAGAGTTTCAATTTCCTTTTTTGTGATGGGTCTATTAAGATCTTCTATTTCTTTCTCGTTCAGTTTTGGAAAGTTATACTTTTCCAGGAATTTGTCCATTTCTTCCAAGTTGTCCATTTTATTGGCATAGAGCTGCTGGTAGTAGTCTCTTATGATCCTTTGTATTTCCGTGTTGTCTGTTGTGATCTCTCCATTTTCATTTCTAATTTTGCTAATTTGGTTCTTCTCTCTTTGTTTCTTAATGAGTCTTGCTAATGGTTTGTCAATTTTGTTTATTTTTTCAAAAAAAACAGCTTTTAGCTTTGTTGATTTTTGCTATGGTCTCTTTAGTTTCTTTTGCATTTATTTCTGCCCTAATTTTTAAGATTTCTTTCCTTCTACTATCCCTGGGCTTCTTCATTTCTTCCTTCCCTAATTGCTTTAGGTGTAGAGTGAGGTTATTTATTTGGCTTTTTTCTTGTTTCTTGATGTAAGCCTGTAATGCTATGAACCTTCCCCTTAACACTGCTTTTACAGTGTCCCATAGGTTTTGGGTTGCTGTGTTTTCATTTTCATTCATTGCTATACATATTTTGATTTCTTTTTTGATTTCTTCTATGACTTGTTGGTTATTCAGAAGCGTGTTATTTAGCCTCCATATTTTGAATTTTTAACAATTTTTTCCCTGTAGTTGAGATCTAATCTTACAGCACTGTGGTCAGAAAAGATGACTGGAATGCTTTCAATTTTTTTGAATTTTCCAAGACCAGATTTGTGGCCCAGGATGTGATCTATTCTGGAGAAGGTTCCGTGTGCACTTGAGAAAATGGTGAAGTTGATTGTTTTGGAGAGAAATGTCCTATAGATATCAATTAGGTCTAGCCGGTCCATTGTGTAATTTAAGCTTTGTGTTTCCTTGTTAATTTTCTGTTTAGTTGATCTATCCATAGTTGTGAGTGGGGTATTAAAGTCTCCCACTATTATTGTGTTACTATTAATTTCCTCTTTCATACTCATTAGCGTTTGCCGTACATATTGCGGTGCTCCTATGTTGGGTGCATATATATTTATAATTGTTATATCTTCTTCTTTGATTGATCCTTTGATCATTATGTAGTGTCCTTCTTTGTCTCTTTTCACATCCTTTATTTGAAAGTCTATTTTATCTGATATGAGTATTGCGACTCCTGCTTTCTTTTGGTCTCCGTTTGCATGAAATATTTTTTTCCAGCCCTTCACTTTTAGTCTGTATGTGTCTCTTGTTTTGAGGTGGGTCTCTTGTAGACAGCATATATAGGCGTCTCGCTTTTGTATCCATTCAGCCAATCTTTGTCTTTTGGTTGGGGCATTCAACCCATTTACACTTAAGGTAATTATTGATAGGTGTGGTCCCATTGCCATTTACTTTGTTGTTTTGGGTTCACGTTTATACAACCTTTCTGCATTTCTTTTCTAGCGAAGATCCTTTAGCATTTGTTGAAGAGCTGGTTTGGTGGTGCTGAATTCTCTCAGCTTTTGCTTGTCTGTAAAGCTTTTGAATTCTCCTTCATATCTGAATGAGATCTTTGCTGGGTACAGTAATCTAGGTTGTAGGTTATTCTCTTTCATTACCTTAAGTATGTCCTGCCATTCCCTTCTGGCCTGGAGGGTTTCTATTGATAGATCAGCTGTTATCCTTATGGGAATCCCTTTGTATGTTATTTGTTGTTTCTCCCTTGCTGCTTTTAGTATTTGTTCTTTGTGTTTGATATTTGTTAATTTGATTAATATGTGTCTTGGGGTGTTTCGCGTTGGGTTTATCCTGTTTGGGACTCTCTGGGTTTCTTGGATTTGGGTGGCTATTTCGTTCCCCATTTTAGGTAAGTTTTCAGCTATTATCTCCTCGAGTATTTTCTCATGGCCTTTCTTTTTGTCTTCTTCTTCTGGGACTCCTATGATTCGAATGTTGGGGTGTTTCACATTGTCCCAGAGGTCCCTGAGGTTGTCCTCATTTCTTTTGATCCTTTTTTCTTTTCTCCTCTCTGCTTCATTTATTTCCACCATTTTAGCTTCCACCTCACTTATCCTATCTTCTGTCTCCATTATTCTACTCTTGGTTCCCTCCAGAGTGTTTTTGATCTCATTCATTGCATTATTCATTTTTAATTGACTCTTTTTTATTGCTTCTAGTTCTTTATTAAACATTTCTTGTATCTTTTCAATCTTTGTCTCCAGGCTATTTATCTGTAGCTCCATCTTGTTTTCAAGATTTTGGATCACTTTTATTATCATTATTCTAAATTCTTTTTCATGTAGATTCCCTATCTCTTCCTCTTTTGTTTGACTTGGTGGACATTTTTCATGTTCCTTTACCTGTTGGGTTTTTCTCTGCGTTTTCATCTTGCTTAGATTGCTGTGTCTGGAGTGGGCTTTCTGTATTCTGGAGGTCTGTGGTGCCTTTTTATTGTGGAGGTTTTTACCCAGTGGGTGGGGTTGGACGATTGGCTTGTCAAGGTTTCCTGGTTAGGGAAGCTTGCATCAATGTTCTGGTGCGTGGAGCTTGATTTCTTCTCTCTGGAGTGCAATGGAGTGCCCAGTAATGAGTTTTGAGATGGGTCTATGTGTTAGGTGTGACCTTGGGCAGCCTGTATGTTGACATTCAGGGCTATGTTCCTGCGTTGCTGGAGAATTTGTGTGGTATGTCTTGCTCTAAAACTTATTGGCTCTTGGGTGGTGGTTGGTTTCAGTGTAGATATGCAGGCTTTTGGACGGTCACTTATTACTTAAAGTTCCATGTAGTCAGGAGTTTTCTGGTGTTCTCAGGTTTTGGGCTTAAGTCTCCTGCCTCCAGATTTCAGTTTTATCCTTCCAGTAGTCTCAAGACTTCTCCAACTATACAGCACTGATAATAAAACTTCTAGGTTAATGGCGAAAGATTCTCCCCCATGAGGGACACCCAGAGAGGTTCACAGAGTTACATGAAGAAGAGGAGAGGGAGGAGGGAGATAGAGATGAGCAGGAGGAGAAAAGGGGGACTCAAGAGGAGAGAGACCGATCTATGCAGTTGTCTGTTCCCAGAGTGTTCTCCGTAGCCCAGACACCCACAAAGTTTCACAGAATTGGATTGGGAAGAGAAGGGGAAAGGAGGAAGTAGTGGTGTTCTGAGGTAGAAAAAGGAGAGTCAAGATTGGGATAGAATAAACAACACACTCCTGAATAAAAATGGGAACTGAATATTGGATTCTTAAATGTCCACAATTTATATCATATGCTGAAAAACAAAGATTAAAAATCTAGAGTAGAGGTTAGGCTCTTAAACATACTATATTAAAAACAAAAACCAAAACACACACACAAAATTTTAGAAATATATATGCAGTTCGGTTTAAAAATAGTGCCTGTCTCCCTCTCTCTCTTTTTTTTTTTTGATAAGGTTATAGTGTATTGAAAATGAAAATTAAGGAGTAGTAGAGGAGTAATAGAGGATGTTAAAAGGAAATAAGAGAAAAAGAAACATAGAAAATAGAAGAGAAAAAGGAAAAAAAAAAAGAAAAAAAACAACACAAGAAAAAAAAATTTTCCTAATTAAAAAAATCATAAAAATCTATTGAAATGAAAGTTAAGGAGTAATTGTGGAGTAATAGGAAATTTTAAAGGAAAATAAAAGAGAAAAAATAAAACATAAAAAAAAGTAAAAATATATCTAGGAATTTCTCTGGAGCTGTTGCAGTCAGTGTGGGTTTGGTTCAGTTTCAGATAGCTCCTCATTCCAGCTTACACTTCTCGATATCTACAGGCCCCTTCTGGTGTAGTCAGTGTTACCTACAGGGAGTTTAATCTGTTGTACCTGTCCCTTCTGAAGCAGTTCCTTTTGTTTATTTGGCTTATGTTTGCCGGTCCCTTCAGCGCCTAATTTCCGCCCTGACACAGGAGGGCGGAGGTGGTCTCTTATTCAGCTGCTAGTTCCGTCGTGCTGCGGGGAGGGGGGGGTGGGGGGCGCTGTTTCCTCCCGTCTATGCTGCTCAGGCTCCCGGCTGCTCTATATGGAGTGTGCCCTGCGCTGCACGCGGTTCCAGCCCTCCGGTGTTCCACAAAAGTGCAGAACAAAAAGCTGTGCCTGCGTTTTGTGCCTACGCCCGTCGGAGTGACTCAGGCAGCCAGGCGCTTGACAGGCGCACTCTCCCCGGGTGCGGCACGCCTTCTGCCCCCGGCGGTCCCAGCCTCAGTTTCCGCCCACGCCAGTAGGGTGCGTGCACCTTCTGCCCTCCCTGTCCCCAGCCCCAGTCCCCGCCCGCGCAGGTCGGGTGCCCGCGCCCTGTGTCTCGCTGCGACCCTCCCGGCAGATGTCAACCATCCAGAATCTCAGGAGGTTTTTGATTAGTAACTGGAGGCCTGTTTGCAGTGCGGCAGGGGATGCGGCCCTTGGGGCCGAGCCTGCCCCTTTCCCCTCCCCCCTGCCGTCTGCCTCCGACGGGGCTGGGCTGGGTCGGTCCGCTGCCTGCGAGCTCTTCTCTGGACTTGCTCAGTCCCTTTGTTCTGCGAACCGCAGGCAGTGTGTTCGGGCCAGTTAATTTTCTCTGTCTCTTTTGCTGTCCCACAGTTTAAGTTGGTAACTCACAAAAACTCCCTCCGATTGTCCTCAGGGCACTCAGGCCCGGTCTTTACCCTAAGCAATGCCGCCCTCTCCTCTCCCTTCTGTCCCCACTTGCTGGTGGCGGATGCGGGCGTCTGGGGTACTTTTCTGCTGGGAGTTGCTTTTAGGCATGTAATCT
The DNA here is from genome assembly GCF_019320065.1 of Cervus canadensis. Taxonomy (NCBI): domain Eukaryota; kingdom Metazoa; phylum Chordata; class Mammalia; order Artiodactyla; family Cervidae; genus Cervus; species Cervus canadensis. The sequence continues at coordinate 6,055,728 of NC_057420.1, forward strand.
GTGAGTTTTATTTATTGTTCCCCTCCCAGTCAGGTTGCCCTCCAAGATTCAAACACTTCCCCCAGGCCCGCCAGTGCGAGGGTTTCCCGGTGTCTGGAAACGTCCTCTATTGAGACTCCCTTCCCAGGACAGATCTCTGTCCTTAGCTCTTTTGTCTCACTTTTTATCTTTCATATTTTGTCCTACCTCCTTTCGAAGACAATGTGTTGCTTTTCTGGGCGCCTGATGACCTCAGCTAGCGATCTGAAGTTGTTTTGTGAAGTTTGCTCTGCGTTCAATTATTCTTTTGATGAATTTGTAGGAGAGAAAGTGGTCTCCCCCATCCTATTCCCCCGCCATCTTCTACACTACTCTCATATATGGCTTTTATTATGTTCAGGTATGTGCTTTCTATGCCTGCTTTCTGGAGGGTTTTTATCATAAACACATGTTGAATTTTGTCAAAGGCTCCCTCTGCATCATTGAGAAAATCATATGGTTTTTATATTTCAATGTGTTAATATGGTGTATCCCATTTGCTGATTTGTGAATACTGAAGAATCCTTGCATTACTGGGATAAAGTCCACTTGGTTATGATGTATGATCTTTTTACTCTTTTGTTGCATTTGGTTTGCTAGCATTTTGTTGAGGATTTTCGCATCTGTGTTCATCAGTGTTGTTGGCCTGTACTTTTCATTTTTTTGTGACTTTTTAAAAATGGTTTTGGTATTAGGGTGTACCATTGAATATTTGTGCTGATGTTTGGTTCCTCTCTGAATTTCCGCATTCACCACAAGGCCTTTCACCACCATTGCACAGAGAAAGCTGGGAGCAGCTTCAGGCTGGCTCAGGATAATACTGAAGGGCCAGGGGAAGAAATGGAAAGGGATACCAAATGGGCAGAATGTGGTGCCTAGTGATTCCATCTCCCACATATCTGGGAACAGGCATTTTCAACTACTGAAACACCTGTTTCCTGTTTGTGTTGTGTCCCTGTGCCCTGCATGTGTTCGTTTACATGCACGTGCTTGTTTTGCCTGTGTGTGTGTGTGTGTGTGTGTGTGTGTGTTTCTGGCCCATTATAGTTGCTGACACGATGGCAGTGGGACTGAGATTTGAAGCAACCAGAAGAGGAGGCATAAGGCATCCACAGACAGTGGGAGACTGATGAATATATTTCAACAGTGCCCCTGTCCATGACTTGAAATTGAACAGAATGACTGATGATAACTCAGGACAGTGTTCCAAAAATCTGGGATGACTTTAAGATACATAAACAAGCTCAAAATAACTGTTGTGTTGATGTGTGTGTTTGTACTGGGAAGAAGGTGTGAAGGACTTTAGGAGTCAACCAGAACAAATCAAGTGTTGTTGGGCTTTTAAGCCACAACCTGTGAACACCATAAAGGGCCTACTGTGGGCTGAAATAAGATCTTTCGGAAGGGGAAACTCCATCTGGACAAAGAATCTCTGTCATCTGGGGAATCAGTAGCTTCTCGGTCAAAGTTGTATCCCTTGGGTGATGCTTGTGTAATTCATTTTACTTGGGCTATTATGAAAGCAGTTTACAGATTTGGAAGCTTGGGTAGAAAATGTGTTTATTGGATTATAACTATTCGCTAGCCTCCTGCAAATCTTTTCCTGAGACTATGGCTGATTCTTGCTGTTCTAATTGGCATAAATTTACATTTGGTCTTTAGGTGCAGCAGATCTACTCGTAACTGTCATTAGCACCGGAGACTCATCAGAGGAAAGGGTTGTCTGCTACACTGGTCTTCTCCAAAAAACTGAATGAAATTGGGGTTGAACTGGCATTTGTAAATGTCCATGCTAGTTGTAGCTAGGAGTGTTTTGTTTTGTTTTGTTTTGTTTTTTCAGGCAATTAACTATGCTTTAAGAGGCTGAGCTTGAGTTTAGGGCCTTCCTGTTAGGAATAAAATATCCTTGTGTTAGTGCACAGCCTTGGGGCTTGTTGGGCCTTCAACCTGTCTGTGTTGAAGTAAGGTGACTAGTTACTAGTAGCAAATGGAACTCAGACACTGCTGGGCTACCCTTTAGGTTAGCTTTCTTCTTCCAACCCTTTCACTTCCAGCATCTAGAGACTCCTTGACCTAAAATGGTTTCTGAATGACCTTCAGATGTCAGCCAAGTGACCAAGATGAAGACATGCTTAGCTACACGTCCAACTTGAATGTCAGACTGGGGACACTGATATTGTAGAGAGGAGGTGACAACAGAGGAGAGGGAAAATGATTTATCCCGGACAACCAGAAAGGACAGCTCTCCTGTAGAGAGATTTTGTACCCCACCTTCCTGGTAGGTGGAGTAATTCAGGCACCGCCGTCCATGCTGTATGTTCAAATCTGTGACCTTGGCACTATTAATCAAGGGACCTAAACAGCCATCTGAATTCACCTAACCTAACTTTACACTTTCTGATTATTCTGTGGGCTCAAATCTTCCTTTGAAATGTCTCTTTGTGGGTTCAGTCCACATGGTGAAATATATTTATTTATTTTAAGTTTACGTAATATACTTTTTATTGAAGGATGATTGCGTTACATAATTTTTCTCTTTTCAATCAAATATCAGCATGAATCAGACATAAGTATTTCTACATCCCTTACCTTTTTAACCCCCTCCCTTCTCCATCCCCAACACACACCTCTAGGTTGATACAGAACCCCTGTTTGCATTTCCTGAGCCATAGAACAAGTTCCCGAGTTCCTGCCTCTAACTTCCCTGACAGCTTTGCAATTGCAAAGCTAAGTCAGTGGCTTAGGAGAGCAAACGTGGGTCACTAGGTCAGTGTTAAGAGATCTACAAAGAGAGAAAAGAACATAGGTTAGAGTGCAGAAGAAGGAACTAAACAGAACAAATCAAAGTTCATTTCCAGTCTATTTGGTGTTTTCCTTCTACAGGGAGATAACCCTTGGGAGAAAAGGCTAAGAGTTGTAAAAGTAAATGTATCCAGTTATGAAGAGCAGGGGCACCTCACTCTTGAGGTTTTGGGTCCCAAGGCAGTGCTGGACCTATGATGAGGGCAGGAGATTGATATGGAATGATCATGAGAGCTGCAGGCAGAGAAGGAGATGCTCCAAGTTAGCTGAGCCCAAAGTTCCCTGCCATGTGTGTGTGTGTGGTTCCTGGAAGGAAAACTCAGGGAATGGAGTTATTCCAAAATGATCGGTACTGTGAACCTGCCCAAGGCGATGCGAGAATACAGAACACAAAGTGCAAAGCACTCAGCTGCTCCACCTCCACACCTGGACCTAATGGGGGCAAACCCAAGTCCTCAAGTTCAGCCTCAGAAGCAAACCCTAGTGGTCAACCCGCATGCAAATGTAGAAATAAAGCCACACTTGAAACCCAGGGGAAGTGGCTAAGGAAGCATACCCAAACTTCTCACAAGCTGTACAAGCTGCAGTTTAAACCCACATGGTCAACTAGTCAGACTCTGAGTATGGAATATATAAAATATAATTGATACCTCCCACAAAGGAAAACATACTGGTTCTAATAGCTGTGGACAATGACGTCAAGAACACATAGGAGTAGGTCCAGAATAAAAACTGAGCTATCTCCATAGCAGGTGCAGTGATCAGCATTGTACCCAGTGAGGGAAAGGACTCTGATAGCATTCACTCAAGACAAATATTTATCTTTCTTATATTTTGACTTGTTCTGAATATTCTTTAGGGTTTTTTTTTTCTTTCTTCTTTGCCTCTGTTTTAGTTGTTGCTTTCTTTGTTAATGAAATCTAATTAAGTTTTTGAGTTTTCTTTTGTTGTCATTGTTATTGTTATATATTTCTTCCTCGATGTTGGGCTTTTACAGTGCTGTGGAGTTTGTCTTTTGCCTCTCTCTCTATCACTGTCTTTTTAATTTTTATTTTGTAGACTATTATTATTTTTTCTCTATTTATTATTTTGTTTGTTTTTCCTACTGTTCTTTTCCCCTTGCAGTTAACCCTTCAAGTGTATAAATCTCCCTTATCTGCCTCTATTTACCTTCATGAACCTATTCTCTTTCCTTTCCTTTCTTCTCAACATAGTTGTTAGTTTCATTTTCATTGCTTTATTCCTGAATTGGCTCCATGCTTTTGATTTGTTTCCAGTCTGTGCTATATTTTGTTAGTTTTGTTCCAGTATATATAATTTCATATTTCTTTGGTTACCTGGGTCAATCTATTGTACTTTATTATTGATTAGAGGGTTTTGATTTTGCTTAAGGTTGTATATGTATATGTGTATATTCAGTCACAACTTTTATGGTTACTGTAAACCTCTCCCTCTACCTTCAGCTTTTCAGTTCTGTGGTGTTTTCCTCTTTTCTTTCATCTTCCTCTTGTGTGTGTGTGTGTGTGTGTGTGTGTGTGTGTTTCCTCTTATAATTTTAAATTTTTAAAACCTATTATATGTTTTACATATATTTATTTGTTGACCTCTGCTACCACTCTTTTCCACTTCCAGTTAATCTTTAATGTATATAAAATTTGTCTAACTCTATTTAGTTTTTCCTTTATATATACATGAATATTTTTAATATATACATATATATTCATTTCTTTGTATTCTTTTCTCTCAACATGTCAGATATTTTATTTCATTGCTCTTTTCCACACTTAACACCTTTCTTTATTTTTGTTGTCCAGCTTGTGCTTTCATTAGGTTTCTTTTTAACTGTTGGATGTAATTTGTGATTCACACAGTTTGCCAGGTCAGTCTACTCTATTTTATTTTGGTTGAACTGCTTTGATTTTTCTTGTGGGTGTATAAGTAACTGTGTATACCTCATTATTTTAGTTTTTATGTCTGATCTGGTAACTGATATTTGTCTGGGATTCATATTTGGTTTGCTGTTTTTGGACAAATTTTTTATCTCACTTAATGGCATAGCAAACCAATTATGGAATAATTATTTCTGACCAGAGATCTAGCCCTGAGCCACTGTAATGGGACCACTAATTCCAAGACCTTAGACTACCAGATAATTAACCTTATGAAGTCTCAAATAGAGAGAACTCACACAAACTAAGTCACTTGAATACAAGACCCAGCATCACGCAGGAGCAACCACCAGTAGCACCCTGTGCAGGATGCCTAATGTAAACAGCAAGCAAAACAAAAATAGAAAGCCAATCATCAGCAGACAGGATTACTAACACAATCAACCTAACACTTAAGAGGAAAAATAAACAGACAAACAAAAACTCAGCCCATTCCTCACCCTATGTGAAGCTCACACAATCTACTAAACCAACCTTAGTAGGGCGTAAACCAAATGCAAGAAAGAATTCAGACTTGAAGCCTGGGGAAAGGATAGCTCAAAAATAATAAGTTAAGAAAAATAATGGAAATGCAGAGAAATATTATACAAATGAAGGGGGAAGAAAACAAACAAACTAGAAGCACAGGAGTTCAAATAAATGACGAGAAAATAGGCAAACTGCCCGGAAAAAAAAAAAAAATTAAGAAAAATGAGAGTAAAAATAATCAGAAACCTTGAAAGCAAAATGGAGAACATGCAAGAATCAATTAAGAAAAACCAATAAAAGTCAGAGAATAAACATACAGAGATTAAAAAACAGACAAACAAACAAACAAACAACAGCAACAACAACAACAACAGAAAGAACCCTGAACAATTATAGTAATTAAAAATACTCTAGAAGGAACCAACAACAGAATATCTGAAGAAGAAGAGGTAATCAGTGTGATGGAATGTAAAATAGTGGAATTATCCTCTGAAGAGCAGAATAAAGGAAAAAGAATGAAAACAACTAAGGATAATCTCAGTGACCTCTACAACAATAGCAAACGCACCAACATTCGAATTATACAGTTCCTAGAAAAACAAAAGGGAAAGAGAGTGTAAGAGGATATTTTTGAACAGATTATAGTTGGAAATTTCCCCAACACAGAAAAAGAAATAGCCAATTCCAATCAAGAGGCACAAAGAGTCCCATACAGGGTAGACCCAAAGAGAAACATGGCAAGACACATACTAATCAAATTATCGAAACTAAACATATAGAAAGAAAATTAAAAGCAGCAAGGGAGAAGCAACGAGTTACATACAAGGGAAGTCCATATGATTAACAGATGAACTTTAAGCAGGAAGTCTTAAGAAGGAAAACTCTACAGGACAGAAGGGAATGGCAGGGCATATTTAAAGTATTGAAAGGGAAAAACCCACAACCAAGATTATAGTACATAGCAAGGGTGTCATTCAAAATTGATTGGGAAATAAAAGCTTCTCAGACAAGCAAAATATAAGAGAATTCAGCACCACCAAAGCAGCTTTACAACAAACATTAAAGGGATTTATTTATTTTTTTTAAAGGGATTTATATAGTCAAGAAATACAAGAGAAGGAACAAAGATTTACAAAATCAACCCCAAACTATTAAGACAATATCAATGACAACATATATATTAATAATTATTTTAAATGTAAATAGGTTAAATACTCCAACCAAAAGACCCACACTGGCTGAATGGATACAAAAACTAGACCCATAAATATGCTGTTTGCAAGAAACACATTTCTGACTGAAAGAAACAAATAGACTGAAAGTGAGAGGATGTAAAAATATATTCCTTGTAAATGGGTAGCCAAAGGACACTGGGGTAGCAATCATCATATCAGACGCAATAGAACTTAAAGGAGATTACAGGAGATAAGGAAGGACATTACATGATGATCAAGGCATCTATCTAGGAGGAAGACACAACAAATATAAATATATATGCACCCTCCATAGGAGCACCTCAATGCATAAGATAAACCACAACAGATAAAAAAGGAGAAATTGACAGTAACAGATAATATTAGGAGACTTTAATACCCCACTCATAACAATGAACAGATCATCAAGAAAGAAAGAAAGAAAATTAATTCATATACACTTTTTTTTCCATTTATTTTTATTAGTTGGAGGCTGATTACTTTACAATATTGTAGTGGGTTTTGCCACATATTGACATGAATCAGCCATGGACTTACATGTGTTCCCCATCCTGAACCCCCCTCCCACCTCCCTCCCCATCCCATCCCTCTGGGTCATCCCAGTGCACCAGCCCTGAGCACTTGTCTCATGCATTCAACCTGGACTGGAGATCTGTTTCACATTTGATAATATTCATGTTTTGATGCTGTTCTCTCAGATCATTCAACCCTCACCTTCTCTCATAGAGTCCAAAAGTCTGTTCTATACATCTGTGTCTCTTTTTCTATCTTGCATATAGGGTTATTGTTACCATCTTTCTAAATTCCACATATATGCTTCAGTATACTGTATTGGTGTTTATCTTTCTGGCTTACTTCACTCTGTATAATGGGCTCCAGTTTTATCCATCTCATTAGAACTGATTCAAATGTATTCTTTTTTTAATGGCTGAGTAATATTTCATTGTGTATATGTACCACGGCTTTCTTATCCATTTGTCTGCTAATGGGTATCTAGGTTGCTCTATGCCAATAAAATGGACAACTTGGAGGAAATGGACAAATTCTTGGAAAAGTATAACTTTCCAAAACTGAACCAGGAAGAAATAGAAGATCTTAACAGACCCATCACAAGCAAGGAAATTGAAACTGTACTCAGAAATCTTCCAGCAAACAAAAGCCCACGACCTGATGGCTTCACAGCTGAATTCTACCAAAAATTTAGAGAAGAGCTAACACCTATCTTACTCAAACTCTTCCGGAAAATTGCAGAGGGTAAACTTCCAAACTCATTCTATGAGACCACTATCACCCTAATTCCAAAACCAGACAAAGATGCCACAAAAAAAGAAAACTACAGGCCAATATCACTGATGAACATAGATGCAAAAATCCTTAACAAAATTCTAGCAAACAGAATCCAACAACATATTAAAAAAGATCATACATCATGACCAAGTGGGCTTTACCCCAGGAATTCAAGGATTCTTTAATATCCACAAATCAATAAATGTAATACACCACATTACATATTGAAAGTTAAAGACCATATGATTATCTCCGTAGATGCAGAAAAAGCCTTTGACAAAATTCAACATTCGTTTATGATAAAAACTCTCTAGAAGGCAGGCATAGAAGGAACATACCTCAACTTAATAAAAGCTATATATGACAAACCCACATAAACACAAGTCTTAGAAGATAAAGAAGATGGCATGGATCTTTTTGCTATCTTCAGGACATCGCATCCAAATGAAGAAAAGTATACCTTCTTCAGAAGGAATATTCTCAAGGGTAGACCACATCTTGGGTCACAAATCAAACGACAGTAAATTTAAGAAAATTGAAACTGTATCAAGCATCTTCTCCTAACACTATGCTATGAGACTAGATAAGAATTAAAAGAAAAAAAAAAAAATGAAAGAAGCACTAACCCATGGAGACTAAACAAACAAAAAATTTCCAAATAACCAATAGGTTACTGAAAAAAAAAAAAAATCAAAAGGGAAATTAAAAAAAAAAATAGAAACAACTGACAATGAAAACACAACAAGTCAAAACCTATGGGATTCAGAAAAGCACTTTTAAGATCGTAGTTTATAGCAATACAATCTTACTTCCACTAACAAGAAATACATTTAATAGACAATCTAAATTTACACCTACAACCGCTGGGGGGGGGGTGGAAATTAAAAAAAAATATTAAAAAGGAAGATATCATTAAGATCTTAGGAGAAATAAATTAAAAAATAAATGAAAGAAGCAACAGTAAATATTAATAAAACTGCAAGTTTGTTCTTTGTCAAGATAAAAATAGTTGACAAACCTTCAGTGGACTCATCAAAAGAAAAAGAGAAAAAAAATCACATAAACAAAACTAGAAACAAAAGAGGGGAGATTACAACAGAGAATGCAGAAATACAAAGGATTATGAGACTATTATGAACAACTCTATGGCTGTAAATTGGATAATCTGGAAGAAATGAATAGATTCTTAAAGAAGTTCAAACACCCAAGGCTGAACCAGGAAGAAATAGAAATTGTGACCAAACCAATTTAAAGCACTCAAATTGAAGGTGTGATCAAGAATCTCCCCAAAGACAAAACTCCAGGATGAGATGGCTCCACAGGAGAATTCTATCAAACATTTAGAGAAGAGCTAATGCCTATTCTTGTAAAACTCTTTCAAAATATTGCAGAAGGACCGCTTCCAAACTCATTCTACAAGGCGAATATCACCCTGATACAACCAGAGAAAGACAACACAAAAGAAGAAAACCACAGGCCAAATCACTGATGAACAAAGCTGCAACAATCCTCAACAAAATTTTAGCGAACAGAAGTCAACAACAAATGAAAAAAACACATACACCATGGTCAAGTCGGGTTTGTACAAGAAACGCAAGGATTCTTCACTACAAGAAAAGCAATCAATGTGATACCTTTTATTAAGAAATTGAAAGCTGAAAGCCACACAATCAATCACCTCAATAGATTCAGAAAAAGCCTTTGACAAAACTCAGCACCCATTTATGGCAGAAACTCTTCCAACAATGGGTATAGAATGAACCCACCTCAACTTGGTAAAGGACAAATGTGATAAGCCTATCACAAGCGTTATTTTCAGTGGTGAAAAACTGAAAGCTTTTCCCCTAAGATCAGGAAGAAGGCACTGATAAAGGGTGTCCACTTTTGCCAGTATTATTCAAGGTAGTTCTGAAGTCCTAGCTACAGCAATCTGAGATGGAAAAGAAATGAACAAAATCCAGATGACTAAAGGAGAAATAAAGCTCTCACTGTTCCCTCTCACTCTTTCTATGATACAGTGCACAGAAAACCCTAAAGACAATATCAGGAAATTTAGAGCTAATCAGTGAATATGGGAAACTTGCAGGATACAAAATCAGTACATGGAAATCCCTTGCATTTATATATACTAACAATATCAATTCAGAACGAGAAATTAAGGCATCAATCCCATCATCATTGCAGTAAAAAGATTTAAATATCTAGAAATAAACTCACCTAAGGAGACAAAAGAACGGTACACAGGAAATCATAAGACATGACTGAAAGAAATGGCTTCCCTGGTGGCTCAGTTTAAAGAGTCTGCCTGTGATGTTGGAGACCTGTGTTGGATTCCTGGGTTGGGAAGATCCCCTGGAGAAGGGAATGGCAACCCACTCCAGTATTCTTGCCTGGAGAATTCCATGGATTGAAGAGCCTGGTGGGCTACAATCCATGGGGTCACAAAGAATCAGACACGACTAAGTGACTTTAATAAAAGAAATCAAAGGTCACATGAACAGATGGGGAGATATTTCATTTCCTGTGTCAGGAAAATCAATATTGTGAAAATGACTATACTATGAAATGTGGTTTACATATTCAATACTCTCTTTTTCACATTACCAATGGCATTTTTCACATAATTAGATCAAAAGCATCTCACAATTCATATGGAAACACAAAGGATCCCAAATAGCCAAAGCAGTCTTGAGAAAGAAGAATACAGCTTGAGGAATCAACCTTCCTGACTTCAGCACAACCTTCCTGATTATAGCCCAAAGCTTCACTAAATAAGAAAATACACTAATGGCACAAAAACAACAATATAGTCCAACGGAGGATGATAGAAAGCCCAGAAATAAGCCCAGAAATGCATCTAAGGTACCTTAATTTTGACACAGGAGGCAAGAATATGCAATGGGGTGAAGAGAGCCTCTCCAATAAATGGTGCTGGGAAGCTACATGTAAGAGAATGAAATCAGAACACCTCCTAACACCATACTCAAAGATAAACTCCAAATGGATTGAAGACCTAGATGTAAGACCAGAAAATATAAAGCTTTTAGAGGTAAACAGGCCAAACACTCAATGGAATAAATCTAAGCAAGATCCTCTATGACCCTCTTCCTAGAGTAATGGAAATGAAAGCAAAAGTAAACAACTGTAACCTGATTAAACCTAAAGGCTATGCACAGTAAAGGAAACTATAAGCAAGGTGGAAATAGAACCCTCAGAAGGGGAGACAATAGTAGCAAATTAAATGACTGACAAAAGATTAACTTCCAAAATATACAAGCAGCTCGTACAATTCAATACCAGAAAGAAACAAATAACCCCATGAAAAAGTGGGGGAAAGACCAAAACAGCCACTTCACCAAAGAAAATATACAGATGGCTAACAAACACAGGGTCTTTTCCAATGAGTCAACTCTTTGCATGAGGTTGCCAAAGTATTGGAGTTTCAGCTTCAGTATCAGTCCTTCCAATGGACACCCAGGACTGATCTCCTTCAGGATGGACTGATTGGATCTCCTTGCAGTCCAAGGGACTCTCAAGAGTCTTCTCCAACACTTCAGTTCAAAAGCATCAATTTTTCGGCACTCAGCTGTCTTCACAGTCCAACTCTGTGGAGAAAAGGGAGCACTCTTGCACTTTTGGTGGGACGGTAAATTGATACAGCCACTATGGAAGATGCTATGGTGATTTCTTGAAAACACTAGGAAGAAAGCCACTGTATGACCCAGGAATCAGGTAGACATCTACCCTGAAGAAACCAAAACTAGAGTAGACACATGTATCCCATTGTTCTTTGCAGCACTATTTACAATAAGTAGTACACAACCTGTCCAACGACAGGTGAATGGGTAAAGAGTTGTGTTGTATATACACAAAGGAATATTCCTCAACCATAAAAAGGAGCATTTGAGTCATTTCTAATGAAGTGTATGAACCATGAATCTATTACACAGACTGAAGTGAGTCACAAAGTGAAAGTTGAATACTTTATTCGAATGCATATATGTGGAATCTTGAGAAATGGTACTGGAGCACTTATTCACAGGTCAACAATGGAGAAACAGACATAGACCATAGACTTAAGGACATGGGGGGAGGGGAGGAGCGGGAGAGATGTATTGATAGAGTAACATGGAATCCTCCCTTATCATATGTAAGATAGAGAGCCAATGGGGATTTTCTGTATGGATCAGGAAACTCAAACATGGTCTCTGCATCAACCGAGGGGGTGGGATCGGGTGGGTAAGGGCTGGGAGGTTCAGAATGGAGGGGATATACTGTGCACCTATGGCTAATTCTTGTTGAGATTTGACAGAAAACAACAAAATTCTGTAAAGCAATCATCCCTCAATTAAAAATAAAATTGATTAATTAATTGAAAAAGACACAGAGGACCAATGTTGAATGGGAATTATCTCTATTTCAGAAATGGAAATCTGGGCACCACAGTCTCTTCATGAAATATTGGATTCTTTGATTGTATACATTTTTTATTTTCTCCATGAAATATCAAATTCTCTTTATTTTCTGCATCAAAATTTAGGTGCTAATTCTTCTTAGAAATTGGCTTCTCTATATTTACAATGTGAAATACAGAATGGAAAATTTCCTATGAGAAAAATGGAAATGCCTATAGAGCATGTGAACTACCTGTTCTTTAGCTATGAAACACATGTGTTCCCTGTTTGTGTTTGTGTCCCTGTGCCTTGAACGTATGTGTGTACACACAGGTGTTGTGTTGCCTTGGCGTGTGTCTCTCTCAGTGTGTGAATGTCTCTGGCTCAGTGCAGATGCAGAAATGAAGGCAGTAATACATGAAATATGTTGCAACCAGAGGAGGAAGAAGGCATCCATCCACAGACTGGGGGAGAATGGTCTATGTATCTCCACAGTGTCCCTATCTAGGAGAAGAATGAGGAAAGGTTAGCCAAAGACAGCTTAGGTCAGTGAGTCCACAAATTAGGATTTCCATCAAGAGACATAAACAAGCTCACATCTTTTTTTGGTTGTCTCATTGTGTTTATTTTTATCAGGAAGGAAGACAATGCTGGAGTACACTTCAGGCCAGGTTTCTTCTTCAATTCTTTCACTTCTAGCATCTAGATGCTCCTTGAACTAAGGCAGTTTGTGAACCACTTACAGGTGTCATCCATGATGAGGGACCAAGATGAAGGCATATTTAGCTACATGACCAAATTGAAGGTCAGGCTGGGGACACTGACATTGTGAAGGGGAGGTGACTGAAGAGGAGAGGAAAGTATTTATCTCTGAAAACAGGAAAGATCAGCTCTCCTGTAAAGAATTGTTCTACCCCACCTCCCCTCCACTTTGTCCTGGCAAGTGTCAAAACTCAAGCACCCCATTGATTGCTGCAAGATCACATTGTCCTTTGGAAACAACCAGTATTTCCAAAAATGCAATGTTTGTTAAGGAGTGTCTCATTCACAACTCTGGTAAGAGAGTGTGGAGGGGTGGGGCCAGAAAGGAGTACACTGAACTTGGAAGGTGACTGAGGTCCTTCTCTCATGCTCATTTTCCTGCAGGATACTGAGCCTTCATTCCAATTCAGTTCACTGATACCAGGCATTTCAACATAAGACATGCAATTGCACATACTGCAACAACAGCATTAACTTCTTCACTGGTTCTCTGACCACAACTTTGGAGGATCTAGCAGGATTGCTGAGGTGGGGTCCCACTGATCCTCTGCAGAATGGGCGATTTATATCAAAGTCTTGTTGGTGCACAGGGACGCTCACTATCAAGTGAGGCCTGTTCTGACCTGTCTCATTTCCCTGACAGATCATCATCAAGGATCCCTATCCCAATCCTTGCAGTATTTCACGAGGAAAAAGTCTCCACTAGAAGGTAACCTGGAGGAGGACAGGTGAGGAGATTCGTGGCTGGGCACGAACACAAGTTTTTCCAGGGAGCTGGGTCACTTGTTTCACTGTTGAAAAATGGAGACTTTGTGGAACGCAGAGTGATACCAGGGCATAATGCATGAGGAGGAGAGAGCAAGTATAGAAAATTAGTTAAAAAAATAAAAAGCAGGTCCTTATTAGGGAAACTTGAGGTTGATGAAGCTTTGGACAGCCTAAAATGCCCAATGTCACCTAGATTTATATCTGACTCAGTTGCACTAAGTCTCTGAACGGTGATTCCATGACCTACAACCCCGCCCTCAGGTTCATTTTCAGTTTGGGCTCAACTACTATTCTTCCTGAAGTCCCCTTTCCGCAAAGGTCAGTGAGTCTCCTTTGTTCAAAGCTGTGCCCTGATATCCATATTTTGATTTTGTTTTCATCATTACTCTTATCTTGTAAATTATTTTATTTCTCTTTCTCCTCCACCAATCATTCTGATATTACTGACCATTCTGCAATATTATGGTGAATAATCATTTTATCATTGTTTTTGTTTTACTTGGAGGATAACTATTTTACAAAACTGCAATGATTTTTGCCATATATCAAGGTAAATCAGCCCTAGATATACAAGTGTCACCCCGTCCTGAACCCATTTGGCACCTATTTAGGCACTGTCTCCTATGTTGGCCCCAAACTTGACTTTGGTTGTCCTGCTTCGTGTATCAATCTCATACCGCTGATTTATTTTACATTTGTTAATGTATATATTTCAGTGCTATTTTCTCAACCCATACCACAGTCAACTTCTCCCACTGAGTCCAGAAGTCTGTCCTCTATGTCTGTGTCTTGTCTGCTGCCTTGCATTTAGGATCATCAATAAAATATTTCTAAATTCCATATTTTTGTGTTACTATTCAGTATTTTTCTTTTGTTTTCTCTTTCTGACTTTACTCTGTATAAGGCTCTCAAAGGTCATCCATATCATTGGAATTGACTCAAATGGGTTCCTTTTGATAGCTGAGTAATATACAATTTTGTATATATACCACAATGTCCTTATCCATTCATCTACCAATAGACATCTAGCTTAAGTCCATACCCTAACTATTGTAAATAGTATTACAGTAAAGATTGGGGTACATGCCTTTCATTATGTGCTTAAAGAAATGGAAAAGGTGACAGACTTTTCCAGGAACTGACTTAAAAAATTAAAACAGTCTTTAGTGTTGTGCAAAAAGGATGGCTTTTTATATCTGTGTCTCTTTTCAAAGGAACCCCCCCAATATTGAGAAAATTATGACGGAGCATCACCCTTTACATAAAACAGAGAAGCTAAGAAGCTGTTTCACATGAAGGACAGTGATCAGCATAGTTCTAATGAACAGGAAATTGGTAAAGAGTGGTCGGCATGTGAGATGTATAGAAGGGAGACACAAGTAAGCCTGAAATAATATCAAAGGATAAATAAACAGTAAAAACTCTGTGTGTCTGTGTATTGTGTGGGCAGGAACTCAGGATAAGTACTTCAGCTCCCTATAGGATTTTCAACTAGCTGGGTGCCAATTACCATCGATGTATTAGACTTCAGTTAAGTTCAGTTTAGTCGCTTAGTCGAGTCTGACACTTTGCGATCCCATGAATCGCAGCACGCCAGGCCTCCCTGTCCATCACAAATGCCCGGAATTTATTCAAACTCATACCCATCGAGTCAGTGATGCCATCCAGCCATCCCCTCCTCTGTCGGCCCCATCTCCTCCTGCCCCCAATCCCTCCCAGCATCAGTGTATTTTCCAATGAATCAACTCTTCGCATGAGGTGGCCAAAGTTCTGGAGTTTCAGCTTCAGCATCAGTCCTTCCAATGGACACCCAGGACTTATCTCCTTCAGGATAGACTGGTTGTATCTCCTTGCAGTCCAAGGGACTCTCAAGAGTCTTCTCCAACACCACAGTTAAAAAGCATCAATTTTTTGGCACTCAGCTTTCGTCACAGTCCAACTCTCACATCCACACATGACCACTGGAAAAACCACAGCTTTGACCAGATGGACCTTTGTTGGCAAAGTAATGTCTCTGCTTTTTAATATGCTATCTATTTGGTCATAACTTTCCTTCCAAGGAGTAAGCGTCTTTTAATTTCATGCAGTCACCATCTGCAGTGAGTTTGGAGCCCAAAAAATAAAGTCTGACAGTGTTTCCAATGTCTCCCCATCTATTTCCCATGAGGTGATGGGACCAGATGCCATGATCTTAGTTTTCCGAATGTCAAGTTTTAAGTCAACTTTTTCACTCTCCTCTTTCAATTTCGTCAAGAGGCTTTTCAGTTCCTTTTCACTTTCTGCCATGAGGGTGGTGTCATCAGATATATGAGGTTATTGATATTTCTCCTGGCCATCTTGATTCCAGCTTGTGCTTCTTCCAGCCCAGCGTTTCTCATGAGGTACTCTGCATGTAAGTTAAATAAGCAGGGTGACAATACACAGCCTTGCCGTACTCCTTTTCCCCTTTGGAACCAGTCTGTTTTTCCATGTCCAGTTCTAACTATTCCTTCCTGACCTGAGTACAGGTTTCTCAAGAGGCAGGTCAGGTGGTCTGGTATTCCCATCTCCTTCAGAATTTTCCACAGTTTATTCTGATCCACACAGTCGAAGGCTTTGGCATAGTCAATAAAGCAGAAATACATGTTTTTCTGGAACTCTTTTGCTATTTTGATGGTCCAGCCAATATTAACAATTTCATCTCTCATTCCTCTGCCTTTTCTAAAACCAGCTTGATCATCTGGAAGTTCCCAGTTCCTGTATTGCTGAAGCCTGGCTTGGAGAATTTTAGGCATTACTTTACCAGCGCATGAGATGAGTGCAATTGTGCGGTAGTTTGAGCATTCTTTGGGACTGCCTTTCTTTGGGATTCGAATGAAAACTGATCTTTTCCAGTCCTGTGGCCATTTCTGAGTTTTCCAAGTTTTCTGGCATATTGAATGCAGCACTTTCACAGCATCATCTTTCTGGATTTGAAATAACTCAACTAGAATTCCATCACATTCACTAGCTTTCTTCCTAGAGATGCTTGCTAAGGCCCACTTGACTTCATATTCCGGGATGTCTGGCTCTAGGTGAGTGATCACACCGTTGTGATAATCTTGGTCGTGACGATCTTTTTTGTATAGTTTGTCTGTGTATTCTTGCCACCTCTTCTTAATATCTTCTGTTTCTGTTAGGTCCATAACATTTCTGTCATTTACTGAGCCCATATTTACGTGGAATGTTCCCTTGCTATCTCTAATTTTCTTGAAGAGATCTCTAGTTTTTCCCATTCTGTGGTTTCCCTCTATTTCTTTGCATTGGTGGCTGAGGAAGGCTTTCTTATCTCTCCTTGGCTATTTTTGGAACTCTGCACTCAAATAGGAATATCTTTCCTTTTCTCCTTTGCTTTTAGCTTCTCTTCATTTCACAGCTATTTGTCAGGTCCCCTCAGACAACCATTTTGCCTTTTTGCATTTCTTTTCCATGGGGATGGTCCTCATCCCTGTCTCCTGTACAATGTCACGAACCCCTGTCCATAGTTCATCAGGCTCTCTATCAGATCTAGTCCCTTAAATCTATTTCTCACTTCCACTGTATATTCATAAGGGATTTGAGTTAGGTCATACCAGAATGGTCTAGTGGTTTTCTCTACTTTCTTCAGTTTAAGTCTGAATTTGGCAATAAGGAGTTCATGATCTGAGCCACAGTCAGCTCCTGGTCTTGTTTTTGCTGACTGTATAGAGCTTCTCCATCTTTGGCTGCAAAGTATATAATCAATCTGATTTCGGAGTGGACCATCTGGTGATGTCCATGTGTAGAGTCTTCTCTTGTGTTGTTGGAAGAGGGTGTTTGTCATGACCAGTGCGTTCTCTTGGCAAAACTCTATTGGCCTTTGCCCTGCTTCATTCCGTACTCCAAGGCCAAATTTGCCTGTCACTCCAGGTGATTCTTGATTTCCTACTTTTGTATTCCAGTCCCCTATAATGAAAAGGACATCTTTGTTGGGTGTTAGTTCTAAAAGGTCTTGTAGGTCTTCATAGAGCCATTCAACTGCAGCTTCTTCAGCATTACTGGTTGGGGCATAGGCTTGGATTACTGTGATATTGAATGGTTTGCCTTGGAAATGAACAGAGATCATTCTGTCATTTTTGAGACTGCATCCAAGTACTGCACATCAGACTGGTTTCGTTGACTATGGTGGCTACTCCATTTCTTTTAAGGGATTCCTGCCCACAGTAGTAAATATAATGGTCATCTGAGTTAAATTCACCCATTCCAGTCCATTTTAGTTTACTGATTCCTAGAATGTCGACATTCACTCTTGCCATCTCCTGTTTGACCACTTCCAACTTGCCTTGATTCATGGACCTAACATTCCAGGTTCCTATGCAATATTGCTCTTTACAGCATTGGACCTTGCTTCTATCACCAGTCCCATCCACAACTGGGTATTGTTTTTGCTTTGGATCCATCCCTTTATTCTTTCTGGAGTTATTTCTCCACTGATCTCCAGTAGCATATTGGGCACCTACCAATCTGGGGACTTCCTCTTTCAGTATCCTATCATGTTGCCTTCTGATACTGTTCACGGGGTTCTCAAGGCAAGAATACTGAAGTGTTTTGCCATTCCCTTCTCCAGTGGACCACATTCCGTCAGACTTCACCATGAACTGACCATCTTGGGTGGTCCCACACAGCATGGCTTAGTTTCATTGTGTTAGACAAGGCTGTGGTCCTGTGATCAATTGGCTAGTTTTCTGTGATTATGATTTTAGTGTGTCTGCCATCTGATGCCCTCTCACAACACCTACCATCTTACTTGGGTTTCTCTTACCTTGGACTTGGGGTATCTCTTCACGGCTGCTCAAGTAAAGTGCAGCTGCTGCTCCTTACCTTGGACAGAGGGGTATTGTCTCACCGGCCGCCCCTCCTGATCTTGACTGTGGAGTAACTCCTCTTGGCCTTCCTTCACCCACACAGCAGCCGCTCCTTGAAAGTAGGGTAGTTCCTCTCGGGTGGAGCCACTGACCTCCGGGGTGGAGTAGTTATGAGAGATACTTTCTTCCTTGTGCTCTCTCTCCAGATATTTTTCTTTTTAGCTCCCTGAAGTGCAGGAGTAAACGCATAGCCACTAGTCACGTCCGCCCCGCCTCACCTGGCGAAAAATATCATATTCTAACACATGTATTTGGAATCTAGAAAAATGGTACTGAAGAATTTATTTACAGGGCAGCACTGGAGCAACAGACATAGAAACTAGACTTATGGACATGGGCAGATGGGAGGAGAGGGTGAAATGTATAGAAAGTGTACTGTGGAAACTTGCGTTACCATATGTAAAATAGATAGCAAATGGGAATTTGCTTTATGGCTCAAGAAACTCAAACAGGGGCTCTGTATCAATCTAGAAGAATGGGATGGACAGGATATGGGAGGAAGTTTCAAAAGGGAAGAAACATATCTACATCTATGGCTGATTCATTGTGAGGTTTGACCTTGACAGAAAAGTCAAAATTCTGTAAAGCAATTATACTTCATTAAAAAAAAAAAAAGTTACAGAAATGCTTCTAAGTTTAATTAGGAAACAATTTTGTTTCTATCCAGAGGAGAGATAATTTCTGCATCATAGGAAATGTATATTTCATGTGTGAAAAAGAAAGAGAGATAGTGCTAATTCGTGTGCAACTCTCGTGATCCCATGAGCTCTGACCTTCCAGGCTCTTCTCTCCATGGGATTCTCTAAGCAAGAATGCTGGAGTTGGTTGCCATTTCTTTCTCCAGGGGAACTTCCCTAACCAAGAATTGAAGCCAGGTCTCCAGAATTGCAGGGAGATGCTTTACTGACTGAGCTACGCAGGAAGCCATTATGTGAGAAAATCTTTCCACAAACTGTCATGTGTGAAATGTTGAGATTTTATATTTCATTTAAGAAGATCTATCCCCAAATATGAAAGATACAGGATTCTATATTTCACGTTGGAAAACATCCAATCAAATTTGCTTGGGTGAAATATAGAGAATTCCATACCACATCGGGAATATTTTCATGTATGAAATAGAAAATTCCATTTGTTCTCGTAGGAAAATTGATACAAGTTTTATCAAATTTACATATAGAGGATTCCTTATCCATGAAGGGAAATCTACAAAGATTTTCAAGTGAGAGCTATGAAAATCTCCATGTTCCTATTTGAATATAAAAAATAAATATTTATGCCTCATGCTAGAATATCTGCATCCAGATTTTCAAAAGAGAAATATAAAATTTTCGTATTTCATGCAGTAAGATCTGTGTCCATACAGTCATATGTGAATTACAGAGTATTACATATTTCATGACCTAAAATTTGCACATATATTTTCCTATATAAAATTGATACATTCATCTTTCAGGCTGGATTATCTGGCATCAGATTTCAATAATGAAACAAGGAAAATTACCCATTGCACCCAAACTCATATTTGGGATATTGAGAGTTCATATTTCCTATAAGAAAACCTATCTCCTAATTTCAAATATGAAATAAACACTATTCCATACTTCATTTCAGCATATTTTTCCTCAGAGTCTAATGAATGAATATTGAAGCTCTCATAGTATATTGAGTAAAATCTGCATCCAAAGTGCATAAAGGAAATATCATGTTGCAGAAGGAAAGTATGATTTTGACTTACAAATATAGACAGCAACATATTTCATTTCAGGACATCAGGTTCCTATATGATATCTAGAGAATTCCGTATTTCCTTAGTAGTATCAGAACTAGGATTTTCATTTGTGAATTATAGAAAATTACAAAATTTATATAGGAAAATCTGTGCCAGGGATTTTATATGTGATATATGTGAACTCCGTGATTCATAAATGAAATTTAAGGCCATATATTCATATGTGAAATGTATAATTCCAAGTTTCATACCAGAATATATAGGCCCCAAATTCAACATATGGAACAAAGAAAAATCTATATTTCATGCAATTAAATCAGTAACCAAATTTTCAGAAGTGAAACAGAGAGATTTCATACTTAATGGATGAATAGGTCTCTTCAGATTGTCTTATGGAAATGAACAGGCAATATTCATTGAGATTTTAACATAGGAATACAGTGGAAACGATATTTCAAGAGATAGAAATGTACTCAGATTTTCTGCTCTTCTGGATCCTTGCCTTGTGGTTCAGGTCTCAACGTGATTGCTTCTACTCCCTTCCATTGTGACTCTGTTCACATATTGATTGTACAGGGTCTTTCTGCCAGCTTCCTGTTAGTTTTCAGTGAGTTGCTCTACGTGCACTCATAGTTCTAATGTGCTGATTGAGGAATTCTCCTTCTCCACAAGCCTCTACCTTTCCAAAAAATTGGTTATATTAGACAGCACTACTAACTCCTGTGGCTGTGTGGTCCAGGAACTGCCAAGTGTAACCCTACCTTCAATATCAGGAGTGGCGGCCTAGAGGAGATACCCCACATCCAAAGTCAGGAGCACAACCTTGAGGAGATACCCCTCACCCAAATTAAAGAGCAGTGGCTGTGTTTTGATGGAGCAGCCATGAAGAGATACCCCACGTCCAAGTTAAAAGAAACCCAAGTAAGAAGGTAGGCACTGAGAGAGGGCATCAGAGGGCAGACAAACTGAAACCACAGTCACAGACAACTAGTCAATCTGACCATATGGACCACAGGCTTGTCTAACTCAATGAAACTAAGCCATGCCATGTGGAGCCACCCAAAACATACCGGTAATGATGGAGAGGTCAGATAGAATGTGGTCCACTGGAGAAGGGAATGGCAAACCACTTCAGTATTCTTGCCTGGAGAATCCCATGAATACTATGAAAAGGCAAAAAATAAGATGCTGAGAGATGAACTCCCCAGTTCGGTAGGTGCCCAATATGCTACTGGAGATCAGCGGAGAAACAACTCCACAAAGAATGAATGGATGGGGTTAAAGCAAAACAATGCCAATTTGTGGATGAGCTTGGTGATAGAAGCAAGGTCCGATGCTGTAAAGAGCAATATTGCATAGGAACCTGGAATGTTAGGTCCATGAATCAAGGCAAATTGGAAGTGGTCAAACAGGAGATGGCAAGAGTGAACATGGATGTTCTGGGAATCAGCAAACTAAATGGACAGAAATTGGGTGAACTTAACTCAGAAGACCAAAATATCGACTACCATGGGCAGGATTCTCTTTGAAGAAATGGGGTAGCTGCATAGTGAGCAGAAGAGTCCAAAATGCAGTACTTGGAAGCAATCTAAAAAATGACAGAATGATCTCTGTCCGTTTCCAAGGCAAACCATTCAATATCACTGTAAACCAAGTCTATGCCCCCAAAAGGTAATGCCAAAGAAGCTGAATGGTTCTATGAAGACATAAAAGACCTTTTTGAACTGACACCCAGAAAAATATGTCCTTTTTATTATAGAGGACTGGAAAACAAAAGTAGGAAGTAAAGAAACACCTGACATAACAGGCAAATTTGGCCTTGGAGTATTTGCCAACACAACACATCGGTCACAGCAAACAACCTCTTCCAACAACACAAGAGAATACTCTACGCATGGACATCTCTAGATGGTCAACACTGAAATCAGATTGATTGTATACATTTCAGCCAAAGATGGAGAAGCTCTATATAGTCAGCAAAAACAAAACCAGGAGCTCACTATGGCTTAGATCATGAACTCCTTATTGCAAAATTCAGACTGAAATTGAAGAATGTAGGGAAAACCACTAGACCCTTCAGGTACGACCTAAATCAAACCCCTTATAACTCTTCAATGGAAGGGAGAAATGGATTTAAGGGACTAGATCTGATAGCGTGTCTAATGAACTATGGATGGAGGTTCATGACATTGTACAGGAATCAGAAGCATCTCCAAGAAACGCAAAAAAGCAAAATGGCTGTCTGAGGAGGCCGTCCAAATAGCTATGAAAAGAAGAGAAACAAAAAGAAAAGGAGAAAGGGAAAGATATGCACATTTGAATGCAGAGTTCCAAAGAATATCAAGGAGAGATAAGAAAGTGTTCCTCAACGATCAATGCAAAAAATTAGAGACACCAAGGGAACATTCCAAGCAAATATGAGCTCAATAAAGAATATGAATAGTATGGACCTAAGAAAAGCAGAAGATATTAAGAAGAGGTGACAAGACTACAGAAAAGAACTGTACAAAGAAGTTCTTAATAACCCAGATAATCATGATGGTTTGAGCACCCACACTAACCTAGAGCCAGACATTCTGGAATGTGAAGTCAAGTTAGCCTTAGAAAACAACACTCAAAACAAAGCTAGTGGAAGTAATGGAATTCAACTTGAGCTATTTCAAATCCTAAAAGATGATAATGTAAAAGTTCTGCATTCTATATGTCAGAAAACTTGGAAAACTCAGCAGTGGCCTCAAGACTGGACATGGTCAATTTTCGTTCCTATCCCAAAGAAAGGCAATGCCAAAGAATGCTCAAACTGAGTGCACAATTGCACTCATTCAACATGCTAGTAAATAATGCTCAAAATTCTCCAAGCCAGACTTCAGCAATACATGAACCTTGAACTTCCAGATGTTCAAGCTGATATTAGAAAAGGCAAAGGAACTAGAGATCAAATTGCCAACATCCACTGGATCATTGAAAAAGCAAAAGAGTTAAAAAAAAAACAACAACATTTAGTTCTGCCTTATTGACTATGCCAAAACTTTTGACTTGTGAATCACAAAAAATTGTGGATAATTCTGAAAGATATGGGATTACCAGTTGACCTCACATGCCTTTTGAGAAACCTTTATGCAGGTCACAAAGAAACAGTTAGAATGGGACATGGAACAAAAGACATAGTTCCAAATAGGAAAAGGAGTACATCAAGGCTGTATTATGTCACCTGTATATTGTACTATATGTACAATATGACAAACACTGGGCTGGAGGAAGCAGAATCTGTAATCAAGATTGCCGAGAGAAATAATAACCTCAAATATGCAGATGACACCACCCATATGGCAGAAAGTGAAGAAGAAGTGAAGAGCCTCTTGATGAAAGTAAAAGAGGAGAGTGAGAAATTTTGCTTAAATCTCAACATTTAGGATACTAAGATTTTGGCCACTGGTGCCATCACTTCATGACAAATAGATGGGGAAACAGTGAAAACAGTGGTTGACTTTTTTTGGGGGTGTATCCAACATCACTGCAGATGGTGATTGCAGCCATGAGATTAAAAGATGCTGCCTCTTTGGAAGGAAAGCTATGACTAACCTAGACCACATATTTAAAAGCAGAGACATTACTTTGCCAACAAGGGATCATCAAGTCAAGGCTATGGTTTTTCCATTAGTCATGTATGGATGTAAGAGTTGTACTATAAAGATAGTTCAGGTTCAAATAATTGATGCTTTTGAACTGTGGTGTTGGAGAAGACACATGAGAGTCCCTTGGACTGCAAGGAGTTCCAACCAGCCCATCCTAAAGGAGATCAGTCCTGGGTGTTCATTGGAAGGACGGATGTTCAAGCTTAAATTCCAATACTTTGGCACCTGATGGGAAGATCTGACTCATTTGAAAAGACCCTGATGCTGGGAAAGATTGAGGGTAAGACGAGAAGGGTATGACAGAGGATGAGATGGTTGGATGGCATCACAGACTCAACGGACATGGGTTTGGGTGGACTCTGGGTGTTGGTGATAGACAGGGAGGCCTGGCTTGCTGCGGTTCATGGGGTCTCAAAGAGTCAGACATGACTGAGTGACTGAACTGAACTGAACTGTTTTATTCAGGGAGAACAGCCAGTGTGGATGCATTTCCATTTATAAAGACTGACTGTTATTTGCAGTTTCCTAAGCATTATCTTTCACTAACTTGGTGAGATTTTGTTATGTATTCTCTAGATTACCTTGTCAAGTGCATATTGAGGGAATCATAGTGGACTGTCATTCCTTGATCAGGTCAGTAGGGCAAAAAAGACAGTGAATTGATTCTGAAATTATAGCAGACTTAGCACAAAGGATCATAGGAGAAAATAGAAAGAACATTGTCTTTGACTATTAAAGTTTGAGAACTGCCAAAGAGACCCAAGATGAAACTTTGGCAGAGGATAATAATGTCTATGTGAGGATCAAGGCTCAATGTGTGCGATTTCAGCCAAGTGAGGGCATGGAGGTAGTTTCCCATCCATTTTGACGACTCCACACATGGAAGTTCTTTAAGGAGTGTCTCTTTAAGAACATCATTTTGATATTCAATAAACAAGGTGCTTTGTGTTGACAGAAATAAAGTATATTATGTTGAAGAGTCTCCTGCTGAGTTTTCTGAGATTTAAAGTGGTTTCACTGACCAGATCATAAATATCTACTGCTCCCAAGAAAACAAGAATAAATTAAGGAGAGAGATTCCATGTCTTGACAAGGAGTCTAGTATAAATGTCAATGATTATGGCAGCAGATGAAGAAAGAAATGGCAACCCACTCCAGTATTCTTGCCTGGAGAATCCCAGGGTGGTGGACTGTCATCTATGGGGTCACACAGGGTTGGACACAACTGAAGTGACTTAGCAGTAGCAGCATGGCAACAGAGCTGGAAGACCCAGCAGAAGGTGCAGCGGGCAGGTGAAATCATTCTACAAGGGGGACCATAAACTACAGCCTAGGAATCAATGGACAGATAATTTGAATACCCACTTCTGTGCCCTCCTTAAGGTGAACAGGTGAACAGCTAAAAGTTTAGCCAGCTGGGTTGAGTCTGTAGTACGATCCTTAAACACAAGTGATGCTTAAGGTCAGGTAGAATGCTGCAAATTTCCAGTAAGATTGCTTTGCTTATAATAATGGTGCTGCTACTAGTAATTGACACTGGTGCTTATCATTCTGAATATATTGACTTAAAATGACTCCACAAATTGAAAGAAGAGGGGTAAATACACGTACAGGCATCACTACCTGTAGGTTCTCCTACAAGGGTCTGAGCAAGGGGGGAACACATCCTGCTGAAATTTGGAAAGGCTTAAAAAATGACGCACTTGTGGTGGTCCAGTCACCAAGTCATGTCCTTGTCACAACTCTGCAACCTCATGGACTTGCAGCATTCTACACATCCCTGTCATTCACTATGTCCTGGAGTTTTCCCAGAATATCAGATTAGGCCTCTCCTAAATCTACTGTGATATGAAATGAGGATAAGATGGTTGGATGGCTTCACCAACATGATGGACTAGAGTTTGAGTAGGCTCCAGGAGTAAGTGATGGACAGGGAAGCCTGGCATGCTGCAGTCCATGGGGTCACAAAACTTGGGTGTGACTAAGTGACTGAACAGAAAGCTACCAATTCCATTTTATCAGCAAGGCTTTCTAGTACCGAACATTTTCTGGCAGGCATCTCTAACACTAGACATTGTGGGAACTGGGCAGGGGGACCAGTACTGGGTGTGGGCAAGTTAGGGACTTAATGTCTGGATAAAAAAGGTAAGCAAATACAATAGTTTGGCACTATACATTGACTTTGTTGTTACCAGTAGACTTCTCTGCTTTCCTTATCATAAGAATATATTTTCCTTTTATTTTTAACCTATAGCCTTTCCTTAGTCAGTGATGATAGCCTAGGGACTCGACTCATCCTACATAAATCTCTTTGGCCTTCAAGTGCATAGGGACATTACACATACATATTTATAGTCAATTCAGGCCTTTTTAATTAGCTGCACAGTCATCTCAGTAGGCAATAGGACTTTGATCTTGCTACTCTTGCGGGGGGCAGGGGGGGGGGGAAGAATATTTATTAGTCTAGTGCCACCCATAGCAGTGACACCAGAACTCTATCAGCTGTGCTCACTTTCTAGACAGTGTTTCCCACCTGGGCTAGCTAATAACTAAGCCAACTGCACTTAAAGCATATCCCCCTGGGTTAATTGCAAGGGCAACCATGCAGTATTCCTAACTGTCATTTGTTTTGGATCAATCTTAGCCCATCCATAGTGGCACCATTGCCTTGGATTCTGAGGCATTTATGTGGACCTGTACTCCTTGTCCTGAGTTTACACAGACATTTCCCCACCAGAGAGACTGGGCCAGCCCTTGTAATACTTTATTATGATTTCAGGACATAACTTGCTAACAAACAACCTGAAACTCTGAAAAATCATGCTTTCTTACTTTTAGGTCCTGGAGAGCACTGTAGCACATCTAGGACCACAAGCAAATTTGACGGAAAACAAATCAGATGGACTTGGCATTCTGCCTTTCCTTTTGCCTGAGGGAGGGTACCTCAAGTTATGATGGCTCCCATTATTTTACCAAATTAAAAATAAAAATAAAAGCAGGAATTAAAAGTGAGGGGAGAAAAGAGCAAAATCATTCAATTTGTTCCTTATCTAAGTCAGCCTGTACTTTCTAAAACAGGTAATTTGAGGGTGGGATTAAATAGCTTATTTATCAAGTTTTATACTTGATATGATTGGGGTACTTTGGAAATATAAGCCTTAATAAAAATCAGAGTTTCAAATACCTACAGCCATTATGAGAGTATAACTCAACATGTAGATATAGCTGGTTAAAGATTTTGGGAAGCTAACATTGTTGTGAATGAATAATTATTATTTTGAAAATAAATAGGTAAAGGAGGTTTAAAAGAGCACAAAGGTTAGCATTCATCTATAACAGGTGGGTAAACCATGTTGTATGACAAATAAAATAGACTTTAAAGGAGCTATTGAATACAATCAAATATGAAAAAATATAAAACACTAGAATATATACAATACACAGGTACATAACATGGGTCCACTAAACACAGGGAGTCATAGATGGTTCTATTGTCACCCCTTTTTTTCTTTTTATTTAAAGCCATTTATTAAAAAAAAAAAAATGGTTTGTCAAATCACATACACGAGCAGATACACAACTACCAAAGTGGCCCTGTAATAGACACCAGCCGGGCATTCACCACACAGTACCTGAAAAATACAGCTAAAAAATGAGGAGTCTGTGGAGTATTTCGCCTCAGATACTGGACTCCCTGTTGAATGGCTTTAAGTTAGCGGATAGTGAGTGAGAGGTAGAGTCCCAAGTATAACCGCTGATGCCTCAGGGCTCCATTTAAAAACAAAACAAAACAAAAAACCATTTCCCCCTCGGCAAAAGGGAAGCCTATCCTATTTTTTTTTTCCTTTGTGAAAAACGGAAGCCACATTTCTCTTCTCAAATGGCTCAGCATTCCCAATAAAAGTGCTGTGTGGTGACCTAGGTATTGTGCTTCTCGAGCCACCTAATTCTCTTCACCTTCAGATTCAGACTCTTCTTCTGCATTTTGTAACCATTCCACAAATTTCTTCATCTGGTCAAGGAAAACACTTTTGCCTTTGGCAACATGTGCTTCTTTGTACCACTTCAATATTGCTTCTTCACTCAGCACATCAGCTTTGTAAAAGAGAACCACAATCTTCTGAAAGGTTTTCATGAAATGGATGTTGTCGTAACAGTATTTCTGAACTTTCTACAGAAGGATCAGCTCTGACTGGCCTTGGGAACTGAACACAGCCAGGAGTGGAGCGTATTGCTTCAGGTGTTTGAGGGCCTGCTCCGCCACGAGTTCCTCCTTCTTGTTCCATTCCACAGCGTTCATTATACAGGTCCAGAGAAGTCCAATCACTGCCGTTTCTGGAAGATCATTCCTTTTCATTTCTTCTTTAACATAGAGAACCACCTCCTTGATCGGGCATTCCTGAGAAAGATGCTCCTGGAGTTCCTTCTTCAGCTCCTTCCTGGTGCCCAGGGACTGCTGGACTCGGAGGAAGTTGGAGAGCTCCTTCAGACCTGCCTCAGTGAAGTATTTAGCAAAATGATCCACACTCTGTTAACTGGAAAGAGTTCAAGCAGCCTTTTATCTAAGTTGGCTTTTCTCAAAGAGGAGGTAACAGAGTTGGCATCCTTTTCTGCCATCCATGCTTTAAAAAGTTTGACAGCAAATGAGGCCACAATGCCTTCTTTGACCAAGCTGTCAGTAAAGAGACTGGTGAGGATGGTGGCAGGCAGGGTGCCACTGCCCAGCAGGATCCCTGACAGCATTGCCAACTTTGTCTGCTCGGTTTTGGAAAAGGCTTTAAGGAAGAGGAGAAGCTTTTTCACCTCATCCTCAAATGCTTTTTCCAAATACTTATATCTCCTGATGAGTTTGTTGAAGACCTGAGCATAGTTTCGGATGGTTTCATGATCTTCATTTGCTGAAAACACACAGTGGTTGGTCATCTTGGTCTTGTCACCATCATCTATGTGTGTTCCTCCAGGGGCGAGCATACTGCCAGCCACCAGGATATCGAAGAGTGTGTCTGCATAGCGACGATAATCTAATCTTGAGCCTGTAGAGTCCAGAAACTTGGCTACAGCTTCAAGGTCATCACCAGCTTCATTAAGCCCCTGGACAAGTGTATCCCTGAAGACTGTGGGTTCGAATTTCTCTTTTTCATCCCTTTTCCGAGTTTTGAACCTCTGGCCTGTTAGCACTGGCTTCTGATGCTTATTCATAAAATTTCTGTCTGAGGAGGTAGCAGTGACGCGCGAGGCTGGGGGCTGCGGTGATCCCGGCAGCAGCGGTGGCAGAAGAGGCAGTGGTGGTGGCAGACAATGGAGGAGCCTATTGTCACCTCTTTTAAAGTATCTTTTCTTGAGGGGAAACACTTTCAGTCTTCTGACAAACACTTATACACTAATATATGCATGGTAACTTTCATTTTTATTCTTACAATTTTCTTAATAAGTGAGTTTGACCTTTACAAATTAAGAAACTGAGAAGACATTTATCAGTGTTTCTTGGATGATTGCTGGGACAGCAACCAGGGAAGACCACATCTTGCCTTCTAGAGCTTTAGACCACCTCTGTAGACAGGGAAAATATCTAAATCAATGCACCTTGAAGAGAACAACGATAAACCCTTGAACTATGACATATACCGTTCATCCTGGAAAGAAATCCTGATGGTTTCTCCCAAATGATGTAAAATCAGAACTCCATGTAGGACAGAAATGTCACCCTTAGGCATGCACATGTTGGAGTCACTGTATCTGCAAAAAGAGAATATAGTGGGACAAATGAACTCCCCATACTCCATTTGTGGCAGTCTATACTTTGCCAGGTGCAGAGGTGGACAGTTTCTGGGAATAGTCATCTCTTTGGAAAGGGCCACCCTAAGTGCTCAGTAGTTCCTGGGTAAGCACATGCTCCAGATGTCCCCATTCGTCACTGGATGATAGAGTACTAACAGATCCCCAGAAGAAACACCATCACCATTGTGATTGAAAACAGTCAGTGCTGAGCCATTCAGCAAGGAAGAGTCATCGTCAAAGAAGGGTTCAGGAGAAAAATATTGATATTTCTGGACCTTGACCTACTAGAGGGCCTTGAGAAAAGAGTGTAAGCCTTTCTGGAAATAGAGTTATTAGTCTTGAGCCATCATGGGACACAGAGGGAATGTCTGGGTAGACTTCCCCTTGTCTGTTTTACATTCCCATTCTATGCACGTCTGCTATTGCACACCTTGTACCGAAACTGAGTTCATGGAAAAAAGAAGGAAGTTCACATGAGCACAAATATATATGATGGAATCTGTTTGCTTACCTTTTCTCTGGCAATTCATCTTTACATCTGTTCTTTTTTCCAGAAATTAATATACTTAAGGATTCCCACCCACCTCTCTTTCCCTAGGCCATAGTCTCCCCATATACCTTGTATCCAGGTCTTCTGGGATGAATCCTGAACTGTAGCTCAGGGAAACTACTGTCTCACAAAAGACCATGCACTTATATTCTAGATGAGTCTATCAAATTCATACTTAATAGAATGTTAATGATTTTCCCTTGTTTTATACTGTTTACCTGTCTGATGGTATCGATATCCAACACAGAAGACACTTGGAGTACCACCATCCAACAAAACTGAGACCCATTATTTCAATTTATGGCCCATGTTCAACATGCCCTTTTGGTGAACTTCAACATTTCCCTTGTAAAATCAGTAGGTCAACAGCTAATGAGCTCTTGTCTTATTTCTACTTTCTCCCCAACATCCACGCTACAAAAGGAACTGTGTCCTATGAGACAATCCCAAAGGAAAATCTACCCCCTTCCAGTATAATACACTCCACGGTCAAGGTCAGAAGGGGCGGCTGTGAGAAGATATCCCTCATCCTAGGTAAGGAGCAGCGGCTGCACTTTGTTGGAGCAGCCGTGAAGAGATACCCCACGTCCAAGGTAAGAGAAACCCAAGTAAGATGGTAGGTGTTGTGAGAGGGCATCAGATGGCAGACACACTAAAATCATAATCACAGAAAACTAGCCAATTGATCACAGGACCACAGCCTTGTCTAACACAATGAAACTAAGCCATGCTGTGTGGGACCACCCAAGATCGTCATTTCATGGTGAAGTCTGACGGAAAGTGGTCCACTGGAGAAGGGAATGGCAAAACACTTCAGTATTCTTGCCTTGAGAACCCCATGAACAGTATCAGAAGACAACATGATAGGATACTGAAAGAGGAACTCCCCAGATCGGTAGGTGCCCAATATGCTACTGGAGATCAGTGGAGAAATAACTCCAGAAAGAATAAAGGGATGGATCCAAAGCAAAAACAATACCCAGTTGTGGATGGGACTGGTGATAGAAGCAAGGTCCAATGCTGTAAAGAGCAATATTGCATAGGAACCTGGAATGTTAGGTCCATGAATCAAGGCAAGTTGGAAGTGGTCAAACAGGAGATGGCAAGAGTGAATGTCGACATTCTAGGAATCAGTAAACTAAAATGGACTGGAATGGGTGAATTTAACTCAGATGACCATTATATTTACTACTGTGGGCAGGAATCCCTTAAAAGAAATGGAGTAGCCACCATAGTCAACGAAACCAGTCTGATGTGCAGTACTTGGATGCAGTCTCAAAAATGACAGAATGATCTCTGTTCATTTCCAAGGCAAACCATTCAGTATCACAGTAATCCAAGCCTATGCCCCAACCAGTAATGCTGAAGAAGCTGCAGTTGAATGGCTCTATGAAGACCTACAAGACCTTTTAGAACTAACACCCAACAAAGATGTCCTTTTCATTATAGGGGACTGGAATACAAAAGTATGAAATCAAGAATCACCTGGAGTAACAGGCAAATTTGGCCTTGGAGTACGGAATGAAGCAGGGCAAAGGCCAATAGAGTTTTGCCAAGAGAACGCACTGGTCATGACAAACACCCTCTTCCAACAACACAAGAGAAGACTCTACACATGGACATCACCAGATGGTCCACTCCGAAATCAGATTGATTATATAGTTTGCAGCCAAAGATGGAGAAGCTCTATACAGTCAGCAAAATCAAGACCAGGAGCTGACTGTGGCTCAGATCATGAACTCCTTATTGCCAAATTCAGACTTAAGCTGAAGAAAGTAGAGAAAACCACTAGACCATTCTGGTATGACCTAAGTCAAATCCCTTATGAGTATACAGTGGAACTGAGAAATAGATTTAAGGGACTAGATCTGATAGAGAGCCTGATGATCTATGGACAGAGGTTCGTGACATTGTACAGGAGACAGGGATGAGGACCATCCTTATGGAAAAGAAATGCAAAAAGGCAAAATGGTTGTCTGAGGGGACCTGACAAATAGCTGTGAAACGAAGAGAAGCTAAA
The DNA here is from genome assembly GCF_019320065.1 of Cervus canadensis. NCBI lineage: Eukaryota > Metazoa > Chordata > Mammalia > Artiodactyla > Cervidae > Cervus > Cervus canadensis. The sequence continues at coordinate 6,088,006 of NC_057420.1, forward strand.
AGCAAAGGAGAAAAGGAAAGATATTCTCATTTGAATGCAGAGTTCCAAAAATAGCCAGGAGAGATAAGAAAGCCTTCCTCAGCCACCAATGCAAAGAAATAGAGGGAAACAACAGAATGGGAAACACTAGAGATCTCTTCAAGAAAATTAGAGATACCAAGGGAACATTCCATGTAAATATGGGCTCAGTAAATGACAGAAATGTTATGGACCTAACAGAAACAGAAGATATTAAGAAGAGGTGGCAAGAATACACAGACAAACTATACAAAAAAGATCGTCACAACCAAGATTATCACAATGGTGTGATCACTCACCTAGAGCCAGACATCCTGGAATATGAAGTCAAGTGGGCCTTAGCAAGCATCTCTAGGGACAAAGCTAGTGAATGTGATGGAATTCTAGTTGAGTTATTTCAAATCCAGAAAGATGATGCTGTGAAAGTGCTGCATTCAATATGCCAGAAAATTTGGAAAACTCAGAAATGGCCACAGGACTGGAAAAGATCAGTTTTCATTCGAATCCCAAAGAAAGGCAATCCCAAAGAATGCTCAAACTACCGCACAATTGCACTCATCTCACGCGCTAGTAAAGTAAAGCTTAAAATTCTCCAAGCCAGGCTTCAGCAATACGAGAACTGGGAACTTCCAGATGATCAAGCTGGTGTTAGAAAAGGCAGAGGAATGAGAGATGAAATTGCTAGTATTGGCTGGATCATCAAAAAAGCAAAAGAGTTCCAGAAAAACATGTATTTCTGCTTTATTGACTATACCAAAGCCTTCGACTGTGTGGATCACAATAAACTGTGGAAAATTCTGAAGGAGATGGGAATACCAGACCACCTGACCTGCCTCTTGAGAAACCTGTATTCAGGTCAGGAAGGAAGAGTTAGAACTGGACATGGAACAACAGACTGGTTCCAAATGGGAAAAGGAGTACGGCAAGGCTGTGTATTGTCACCCTGCTTATTTAACTTACATGCAGAGTACCTCATGAGAAACGCTGGGCTGGAAGAAGCACAAGCTGAAATCAAGATGGCCAGGAGAAATATCAATAACCTCATATATCTGATGACACCACCCTTATGGCAGAAAGTGAAGAGGAACTGAAAAGCCTCTTGACGAAATTGAAAGAGGAGAGTGAAAACTTGGCTTAAAACTTGACATTCGGAAAACTAGGATCATGGCGTTTGGTCCTATCACCTCATGGGAAATAGATGGGGAGACATTGGAAACACTGTTAGACTTTATTTTTTCGGCTCAAAACTCACTGCAGATGGTGACTGCATGAAATTAAAAGACACTTACTCCTTGGAAGGAAAGTTATGACCAACCTAGATAGCATATTAAAAAGCAGAGGCATTACCTTGCCAGCAAAGGTCCATCTGGTCAAGGCTGTGGTTTTCCAGTGGTCATGTATGGATGCGAGAGTTGTACTGTGAAGAAACCTGAGTGCCAAAAAATTGATGCCTTTTAACTCTGGTGTTGGAGAAGACTCTTGAGAGTCCCTTGGACTGCAAGGAGATCCAACCAGTCTATCCTGAAGGAGATATGTCCTGGGTGTCCATTGGAAGGGCTGATGCTGAAGCTGAAACTACAAGAGTTTGGCCACCTCATGCGAAGAGTTGACTCATTGGAAAATACACTGATGCTGGGAGGGATTGGGGGCAGGAGGAGATGGGGACGACAGAGGAGGGGATGGCTGGATGGCATCACTGACTCGATGGGTATGAGTTTGAGTAAACTCTGGGCATTTGTGATGGACAGGGAGGCCTGGCGTGCTGCGATTCATGGGATCGCAAAGTGTCAGACTCGACTAAGCGACTAAACTGAACTTAACTAAAGTATAGTACATCGATGGTAATTGGCACCCAGCTAGTTGAAAATCCTATAGGGAGCTGAAGTACTTATCCTGAGTTCCTGCCCACACAATACACAGACACATAGAGTTTTTACTGTTTATTTATCCTTCGATATTATTTCAGGCTTCCTTGTGTCTCCCTTCTGTACATCTCACATGCCGACCACTTTTCACTAATTTCCTGTTCATTAGAACTATGCTGATCACTGTCCTTCATGTGAAACAGCTTCTTAGCTTCTCTAATTTATGTAAGGGTGATGCTCCATCATAATTTTCTCAAAATTGGGGGGTTCCTTTGAAAAGAGACACAGATATAAAAAGCCATCCTTTTTGCACAACACTAAAGACTGTTTTAATTTTTTAAGTCAGTTCCTGGAAAAGTCTGTCACCTTTTCCATTTCTTTAAGCACATAATGAAAAGCATGTACCCCGATCTTTACTGTAATACTATTTACAATAGTTAGGGTATGGACTTAAGCTAGATGTCTATTGGTAGAAGAATGGATAAGGACATTGTGGTATATATACAAAATTGTATATTACTCAGCTATCAAAAGGAACCCATTTGAGTCCATTCCAATGATATGATGAGCTTTGAGAGCCTTATACAGAGTAAAGTCAGAAAGAGAAAACAAAAGAAAAATACTGGATAGTAACACAAAAATATGGAATTTAGAAATATTTTATTGATGATCCTAAATGCAGGGCAGCAGACAAGACACAGACATAGAGAACAGACTTCTGGACTCAGTGGGAGAAATTGACTGTGGTATGGGTTGAGAAAATAGCACTGAAATATATACATTAACAAATGTAAAATAAATGAGTGGTATGAGATTGATACACGAAGCAGGACAACCAAAGTCAAGTTTGGGGCCAACATAGGAGACAGTGCATAAATAGGTGCCATATGGGTTCAGGATGGGGTAACACATGTATATCTAGGGCTGATTTACCTTGATATATGGCAAAAATCATTACAATTTTGTAAAATAATTATCCTCCAAGTAAAACAAATACAATGATAAAATGATTATTCACCATAATATTGCAGAATGGTCAGTAATATCAGAATGATTGGTGGAGGAGAAAGAGAAATAAAATAATTTACAAGATAAGAGTAATGATGAAAACAAAATCAAAACATGGAAATCAGGGCACAGCTTTGAACAAAGGAGACTCACTGACCTTTGTGGAAAGGGGACTTCAGGAAGAATAGTAGTTGAGCCCATACTGAAAATGAACCTGAGGGCGGGGTTGTAGGCCATGGAATCACCATTCAGAGACTTAGTGCAACTGAGTCAGATATAAATCTAGGTGACATTGGGCATTTTAGGCTGTCCAAAGCTTCATCAACCTCAGGTTTCCCTAATAAGGACCTGCTTTTTATTTTTTAAACTAATTTTCAATACTTGCTCTCTCCTCCTCATGCCTTATGCCCTGGTATAACTCTGTGTTCCACAAAGTCTCCATTTTTCAACAAGTGAAACAAGTGACCTAGCTCCCTGGAAAAACTTGTGTTGGTGCCCAGCCACGAATCTCCTCACCTGTCCTCCCCAGGTTACCTTCTAGTGGAGACTTTTTCCTCATGAAATACTGCAAGGATTTGGATAGGGATCCTTGATGATGATCTGTCAGGGAAATGAGAAACGTCAGAACAGGCCTCACTTGATAGTGAGCGTCCCTGTGCACCAACAAGACTTTGATATAAATCGCCCATTCTGCAGAGGATCAGTGGGACCCCACCTCAACAATCCTGCTAGATCCTCCAAAGTTGTGGTCAGAGAATCAGTGAAGAAGTTAATGTTGTTATTGCAGTATGTACAATTGCATGTCTTATGTTGAAATTCCTGGTATCAGTGAACTGAATTGGAATGAAGGCTCAGTATCCTGCAGGAAAATGAATATATGAATATCAGAGAAGGACCTCAGTCACCTTCCAAGTTCAATGTACTCCTTTCTGGCCCCACCCCTCCACACTCAGGAAGCTATCTCTTACCAGAGTTGTGAATGAGACACTCCTTAACAAACATTGTATTTTTGGAAATACTGGTTGTTTCCAAAGAACAATGTGATCTTGCAGCAATCAATGGGGTGCTTGAGTTTTGACACTTGCCAGGACAAAGTGTAGGGGAGGCGGGGTATCGCAATTCTTTACAGGAGAGCTGGTCTTTCCTATTTTTAGAGATAAATACTTTCCCCTCCTCTTCAGTCACCTCCCCTTCACAATGTCAGTGTCCCCAGCCTGACCTTCAATTTGGTCATGTAGCTAAATATGTCTTCATCTTGGTCCCTCATCATGGATGACACCTGTAAGTGGTTCACAAACTGCCTTAGTTCAAGAAGCCTCTAGATGCTAGAAGTGAAAGGATTGAAGAAGAAACCTGGCCTGAAGTGTAGTCCAGCATTGTCTTCCTTCCTGATAAAAATAAACCCAATGAGACAACCAAAAAAAGATGTGGCCTTGTTTATGTCTCTTGATGGAAATCCTAATTTGTGGACCCACTGACCTAAGCTGTCTTTGGCTAACCTTTCCTCATTTTTCTCCTAGATAGGGACACTGTGGAGATACATAGACCATTCTCCCCCAGTCTGTGGATGGATGCCTTCTTCCTCCTCTGGTTGCAACATATTTCATGTATTACTGCCTTCATTTCTGCATCTGCACTGAGCCAGAGATATTCACACACTGAGAGAGACACACACAAAGGCAACACAACACCTGTGTGTACACACAAACGTTCAAGGCACAGGGACACAAACACAAACAGGGAACACATGTGTTTCACAGCTAAAGAACGGGTAGTTCACATGCTCTATAGGCATTTCCATTTTTCTCATAGTAAATTTTCCATTCTGTATTTCACATTGTAAATATAGAGAAGCCAATTTCTAAGAAGAATTAGCACCTAAATTTTGATGCAGGAAATAGAGAATTCGATATTTCATGGAGAAAAATAAAAAATTTATACAATCAAAGAATCCCATATTTCATGAAGAGACTGTGGTGCCCAGATTTCCACTTCTGAAATAGGGATAATGCCCATTCAACATTGGTTCTCTGTGTCTTTTTCAATTAATTAATCAATTTTATTTTTAATTGAGGGATAATTGCTTTACAGAATTTTGTTGTTTTCTGTCAAACCTCAACAAGAATTAGCCATAGGCGCACAGTATATCCCCTCCATTCTGAACCTCCCAGCCTTTTCTCACCCCATCCCACCCCCTCGGTTGATGCAGAGACCATGTTTGAGTTTCCTGATCCATACAGAAAATCCCCGTTAGCTATCTATCTTACATATGATAAGGGAGGATTCCGTGTTACTCTATCAATACATCTCTCCCGCTCCTCCCCTCCCCCCATGTCCTTAAGTCTATGGTCTATGTCTGTTTATCCATTGTTGACCTGTAAATAAGTGCTCCAGTACCGTTTCTCAAGATTCCATATACATGCATTTGAATAAAGTATTCAACTTTCACTTTGTGACTCACTTCAGTCTGTGTAATAGATTCATGGTTCACACACTTCATTAGAAATGACTCAAATGCTCCTTTTTATGGTTGAGGAATATTCCTTTGTGTATATACAACACAACTCTTTACCCATTCCTCTGTCGTTGGACATCCAGGTTGTGTACTAGTTATTGTAAATAGTGCTGCAAAGAACAATGGGATACATGTGTCTACTTTAGTTTTGGTTTCTTCAGGGTAGATGTCTACCTGATTCCTGGGTCATACAGTGGCTTTCTTCCTAGTTTTTTTTTTTTCAAGAAATCACTATAGCATCTTCCATAGTGGCTGTATCAATTTACCGTCCCACCAAAAGTGCAAGAGTGTTCCCTTTTCTCCACACCATTTCCAGCAGTTAATGTTTATAGACATTTTGATGATGGTCATTCTGACCGGAGTGAGGTGATATCTCATTGTAGTTTTGATTTTCATTTCTCAAAAAACGAGCAAAGTTGAACATCTTTTCCTGTGTTTGTTCAGACAGTCAGTTCAGTCACTCAGTCGTGTCTGACTCTTTGCGACCCCATGAACTGCAGCACACCAGGCCTCCCTGTCCATCACAAACTCCCAGAGTTTACTCAAACTCTGCCCATCGAGTCAGTGGTGCCATCGAGCCATCTCATCCTCTGTTGTCCCCTTCTCCTCCTGCCCCCAATCCCTTCCAGCAACTTAAATGCAGAGTACATCATGAGAAATGCTGGGATGGAAGAAGCACGGGCTGGAAGAAGCACAACATGGAAGCAAGATTGCCGGGAGAAATATCAATAACCTCAGATGTGCAGATGACACCACCCTTATACCAGAAAGTGAAGAGGAACTAAAAAGCCTCTTGATGAAAGTGAAAGAGGAAAGTGAAAAAGTTGGCTTAAAGCTCAACATTTAGAAAACTAAGATCATGGCATTTGGTCCCATCACCTCATGGGAAATAGATGGGGAGACAGTGGAAACACTGTCAGACTTTATTTTTTCGGCTCCAAACTCACTGCAGATGATGATTGCATGAAATTAAAAGACTTACTCCTTGGAGGGAAAGTTATGACCAATCTAGATAGGATATTAAAAAGCAGAGACATTACTTTGCCAACAATGGTCCATCTGGTCAAGGCTATGATTTTCTAGTGGTCATGTATGGATGTGAGAGTTGGACTGTGAAGACAGCTGAGTGCCAAAAAATTGATGCTTTTGAACTGTAATGTTGGAGAAGACTCTTGAGAGTCCCTTGGACTGCAAGGAGATCCAATCAGTCCATCCTAAAGGAGATCAGTCCTGGGTGTCCATTGGAAGGACTGATACTGAAGTTTGTGAAACTCAAATACTTTGGCCACCTCATGCAAAGAGTTGACTCATTGGAAAAGACCCTGTGTTTGTTAGCCATCTGTATATTTTCTTTGTTGAAGTGGCTGTTTTGGTCTTTCCCCCACTTTTTCATGGGGTTATTTGTTTCTTTCTGGTATTGAATTGTATGAGCTGCTTGTATATTTTGTAAGTTAATCTTTTGTCAGTCATTTAATTTGCTATTATTGTCTCCCATTCTGAGGGTTCTATTTCCACCTTGCTTATAGTTTCCTTTACCGTGCAATAGCTTTTAGGTTTAATCAGGTTACACTTGTTTACTTTTGCTTTCATTTCCATTACTCTAGGAAGAGGGTCATAGAGGATCTTGCTTAGATTTATGCCATTGAGGGTTTGGCCTGTTTACCTCTAAAAGCTTTAAGTTTTCTGGTCTTACATCTAGGTCTTCAATCCATTTGGAGTTTATCTTTGAGTATGGTGTTAGGAGGTGTTCTGATTTCATTCTCTTACATGTAGCTTCCCAGCACCATTTATTGGAGAGGCTCTCTTCAGCCCATTGCATATTCTTGCCTCCTGTGTCAAAATTAAGGTACCTTGGATGCATTTCTGGGCTTATTTCTGGGCTTTCTATCATCCTCCATTGGACTATGTTGTTGTTTTTGGGCCGTTAGTGTATTTTCTTGTTCAGTGAAGCTTTGTGCTATAATCTGAAGTCAGGAAAGTTGATTCCTCAAGCTGTATTCTTCTTTCTCAAGACTGCTTTGGCTATTTGGGATCCTTTGTGTTTCCATATGAATTGTGAGATGATTTTGATCTAATTATGTGAAAAATGCCATTGGTAATGTGAAAAAGAGAGTATTCAATATGTAAACCACATTTCATAGTACAGTCATTTTCACAATATTGATTTTCCTGACACAGGAAATGAAATATCTCCCTATCTGTTCATGTGACCTTTGATTTCTTTTATTAAAGTCACTTAGTCGTATCTGATTCTTTGTGACCCCATGGATTGTAGCCCACCAGGCTCTTCAATCCATGGAATTCTCCAGGCAAGAATACTGGAGTGGGTTGCCATTCCCTTCTCCAGGGGATCTTCCCAACCCAGGAATCCAACACAGGTCTCCAACATCACAGGCAGACTCTTTAAACTGAGCCACCAGGGAAGCCATTTCTTTCAGTCATGCCTTATGATTTCCTGTGTACCGTTCTTTTGTCTCCTTAGGTGAGTTTATTCCTAGATATTTAAATCTTTTTACTGCAATGATGATGGGATTGATGCCTTAATTTCTCTTTCTGAATTGATATTGTTAGTATATATAAATGCAAGGGATTTCCATGTACTGATTATGTATCCTGCAAGTTTTCCATATTCACTGATTAGCTCTAAATTTCCTGATATTGTCTTTAGGGTTTTCTATGCACTCTATCATAGAAAGAGTGGGAGGGAACAGTGAGAGCTTTATTTTTCCTTTAATCATCTCGATTTTGTTCATTTCTCTTCCATCTCAGATTGCTGTAGCTAGGACTTCAGAACTACATTGAATAATATTGGCAAAAGTGGACACACTTTATCAGTGCCTTCTTCCTGATCTTAGGGGGAAAGCTTTCAGTTTTTCACCACTGAAAATAACGCTTGTGATAGGCTTATCACATTTGTCCTTTACCAAGTTGAGGTGGGTTCATTCTATACCCATTTTTGGAAGAGTTTCTGCCATAAATGGGTGCTGAGTTTTGTCAAAGGCTTTTTCTGAATCTATTGAGGTGATTGTGGGCTTTCAGCTTTCAATTTCTTTTATTTATTTATTTATTTATTTTGGTCATACATTGATATGAATCAGCCATAGATTTACAAGTATTCCCCATCCCGATCCCCCCTCCCACCTCCCTCTCCACCCGATTCCTCTGGGTCTTCCCAGTGCACCAGGCCCGAGCACTTGTCTCATGCATCCCACCTGGGCTGGTGATCTGTTTCACCATAAATAGTATACATGCTTTTCTTTTGAAATATCCCACCCTCACATTCTCCCACAGAGTTCAAAAGTCTGTTCTGTATTTCTGTGTCTCTTTTTCCATTTTGCATATAGGGTTATCGTTACCATCTTTCTAAATTCCATATATATGTGTTAGTATGCTGTAATGTTCTTTATCTTTCTGGCTTACTTCACTCTGTACAAGGGGCTCCAGTTCTCCTCTATTAGGACTGATTCAAATGAATTCTTTTTAATGGCTGAGTAATATTCCATGGTGTATATGTACCACAGCTTCCTTATCCATTCATCTGCTGATGGGCATCTAGGTTGCTTCCATGTCCTGGCTATTATAAACAGTTCTGCTTTCAATTTGTTAATAAAAGATATCACATTGATTGCTTTTCTTGTAGTGAAGAATCCTTGCATTTCTTATATAAACCCGACTTGACCATGGTGTATGTGTTTTTTTATTTGTTGTTGATTTCTGTTTGCTAAAATTTTGTTGAGGATTGTTGCAGCTTTGTTCATCAGTGATTTGGCCTGTGGTTTTCTTATTTTGTGTTGTCTTTCTCTGGTTGTATCAGGGTGATATTCGCCTTGTAGAATGAGTTTGGAAGTGGTCCTTCTGCAATATTTTGAAAGAGTTTTACAAGAATAGGCATTAGCTCTTCTCTAAATGTTTGATAGAATTCTCCTGTGGAGCCATCTCATCCTGGAGTTTTGTCTTTGGGAAGATTCTTGATCACACCTTCAATTTGACTGCTTTAAGTTGGTTTGGTCACAATTTCTATTTCTTCCTGGTTCAGCCTTGGGTGTTTGAACTTCTTTAAGAATCTATTCATTTCTTCCAGATTATCCAATTTACAGCCATAGAGTTGTTCATAATAGTCTCATAATCCTTCGTATATCTGCATTCTCTGTTGTAATCTCCCCTTTTTCGTTTCTAGTTTGGTTTATGTGATTTTTTTTCTCTTTTTCTTTAATTTCCCTTTTGATTTTTTTTTTCAGTAACCTATTGGTTATTCGGAAATTTTTTGTTTGTTTAGTCTCCATGGGCTGGTGCTTCTTTCATTTTTTTTTTTCTTTTAATTCTTATCTAGTCTCATAGCATAGTGTTAGGAGAAGATGCTTGATACAATTTCAATTTTCTTAAATTTACTGTCATTTGATTTGTGACCTAAGATGTGGTCTACCCTTGAGAATATTCCTTGTGAAGAAGGTATACTTTTCTTCATTTGGATGCAATGTCCTGAAGATAGCAAAAAGATCCATGCCATCTTCTTTATCTTCTAAGACTTGTGTTTATGTGGGTTTGTCATATATAGCTTTTATTATGTTGAGGTGTGTTCCTTCTATGCCTGCTTTCTGGAGAGTTTTTATCATAAATGGATGTTGAATTTTGTCAAAGGCTTTTTCTGCATCTACTGAGATAATCATATGGTCTTTAACTTTCAATATGTAATGTGGTGTATTACATTTATTGATTTGCAGATATTAAAGAATCCTTGAATTCCTGGGGTAAAGCCCACTTGGTCATGATGTATAATCTTTTTTAATACGTTGTTGGGTTCTGTTTGCTAGAATTTTGTTAAGGGTTTTTGCATCTATGTTCATCATATTGGCCTGTAGTTTTCTTTTTTTGTGGCATCTTTGTCTGGTTTTGGAATTAGGGTGATGGTGGCCTCATAGAATGAGTTTGGAAGTTTACCTTCTGCAATTTTCCGGAAGAGTTTGAGTAAGATAGGTGTTAGCTCTTCTCTAAATTTTTGGTAGAATTCAGCTGTGAAGCCATCTGGTCCTGAGCTTTTGTTTGCTGGAAGATTTCTGATTACAGTTTTGATTTCCTTTCTTGTGATGGATCTCTTGAGATCTTCTATTTCTTCCTGGTTCAGTTTTGGAAAGTTATGCTTTTCCAAGAATTTGTCCATTTCCTCCAAGTTGTCCATTTTATTGGCATAGAGCAACCTAGATACCCATCAGCAGACAAATGGATAAGAAAGCCATGGTACATATACATAATGGAATATTACTCAGCCATTAAAAAAAGAATACATTTGAATCAGTTTTAATGATATGGATAAAACTGGAGCCCATTATACAGAGCGAAGTAAGCCAGAAAGATAAACACCAATACAGTATACTGACACATATATGTGGAATTTAGAAAGATGGTAACAATAACCCTATATGCAAGATAGAAAAAGAGACACAGATGTATAGAACAGACTTTTGGACTCTATGGGAGAAGGCGAGGGTTGGATGATCTGAGAGAACAGCATCAAAACATGAATATTATCAAATGTGAAACAGATCTCCAGTCCAGGTTGAATGCATGAGACAAGTGCTCAGGGCTGGTGCACTGGGATGACCCAGAGGGATGGGATGGGGAGGGAGGTGGGAGGGGGGTTCAGGATCGGGAACACATGTAAGTCCATGGCTGATTCATGTCAATATGTGGCAAAACCCACTACAATATTGTAAAGTAATTAGCCTCCAACTAATAAAAATAAATGGAAAAAAAAAAGACTTGTGTTTATGAATTAATTTTCTTTCTTTCTTGATGATCTGTTCATTGTTATGAGTGGGGTATTAAAGTCTTCTAATATTATTTGTGTTACTGTCAATTTCTCCTTTTTTATGTTGTGGTTTAGCTTATGCATTGAGGTGCTCCTATGGAGGGTGCATATATATTTATATTTGTTGTGTCTTCCTCCTAGATAGATGCCTTGATCATCATGTAATGTCCTTCCTTATCTCCTGTAATCTCCTTTAAGTTCTATTGCGTCTGATATGATGATTGCTACCCCAGCGTCTTTTGGCTACCCATTTACAAGGAATATATTTTTACATCCTCTCACTTTCAGTCTATTTGTTTCTTTCAGTCAGAAGTGTGTTTCTTGCAAAGAGCATATTTATGGGTCTAGTTTTTGTATCCATTCAGCCAGTGTGGGTCTTTTGGTTGGAGTATTTAACCTATTTACATTTAAAATAATTATTAATATATATGTTGTCATTGATATTGTCTTAATAGTTTGGGGTTGATTTTGTAGATCTTTGTTCCTTCTCTTGTATTTCTTGACTATATAAATCCCTTTAATGTTTGTTGTAAAGCTGCTTTGGTGGTGCTGAATTCTCTTATATTTTGCTTGTCTGAGAAGCTTTTATTTCCCAATCAATTTTGAATGACACCCTTGTTATGTACTATAATCTTGGTTGTGGGTTTTTCCCTTTCAATACTTTAAATATGTCCTGCCATTCCCTTCTGTCCTGTAGAGTTTTCCTTCTTAAGACTTCCTGCTTAAAGTTCATCTGTTAATCATATGGACTTCCCTTGTATGTAACTCGTTGCTTCTCCCTTGCTGCTTTTAATTTTCTTTCTATATGTTTAGTTTTGATAATTTGATTAGTATGTGTCTTGCCATGTTTCTCCTTGGGTCTACCCTGTATGGGACTCTTTGTGCCTCTTTATTGGAATTGGCTATTTCTTTTTCTGTGCTGGGGAAATTTCCAACTATAATCTGTTCAAAAATATCCTCATACACTTTCTTTCCCTTTTGTTTTTCTAGGAACTGTATAATTCGAATGTTGGTGCATTTGCTATTGTTGTAGAGGTCACTGAGATTATCCTTAGTTGTTTTCATTCTTTTTCCTTTATTCTGCTCTTCAGAGGATAATTCCACTATTTTACATTCCAGCACACTGATTACCTCTTCTCCTTCAGATATTCTGTTGTTGGTTCCTTCTAGAGTATTTTTAATTACTATAATTGTGCAGCGTTTTTTGTTGTTGTTGCTGTTGTTTGTTTTGTTTTGTTTTTTAATCTCTGTATGTTTATTCTCTGACTTTTATTGGTTTTTCTTGATTCTTGCATGTTCTCCATTTTGCTTTCAAGGTTTCTGATTATTTTACTCTCGTTTTTCTTAATTTTTTTTTTTTGGGTAGTTTGCCTATTTTCTCGTCATTTATTTGAACTCCTGTGCTTCTAGTTTGTTTGTTTTCTTCCCCCTTTATTTGTATAATATTTCTCTGCATTTCCATTATTTTTCTTAACTTATTATTTTTGAGCTATCCTTTCCCCAGGCCTCAAGTCTGAATTCTTTCTTGCATTTGGTTTACGCCCTACTAAGGTTGGTTTAGTAGACTGTGTGAGCTTCACATAGGGTGAGGAATGGGCTGAGTTTTTGTTTGTCTGTTTATTTTTCCTCTTAAGGGTTAGGTTGATTGTGTTAGTAATCCTGTCTGCTGATGATTGGCTTTCTATTTTTGTTTTGCTTGCTGTTTACATTAGGCATCCTGCACAGGCTGCTACTGGTGGTTGCTCCTGCGTGATGCTGCGTCTTGTATTCAAGTGACTTAGTTTGTGTGAGTTCTCTCTATTTGAGGCTCCATAAGGTTAATTATCTGGTAGTCTAAGGTCTTGGAATTAGTGGTCCCATTACAGTGGCTCAGGGCTAGATCTCTGGTCAGAAATAATTCTTCCATAATTGGTTTGTTATGCCATTAAGTGAGATCAAAAATTTGTCCAAAAACAACAAACCAAATATGAATCCCAGACAAATATCAGTTACCAGATCAGACATAAAAATTAAAATAATAAGTTATACACATTTACTTATACACCCATAAGAAAAATCAAAGCAGTTCAACCAACATGAAATAGAGTAGACTGACCTGGCAAAGAGTGTGAATCACAAGTTACATTAAACAGTTAAAAAGAAACCTAATTAAAGCACAAGCTGGACAAGAAAAATAAAGGTGTTAAGTGTGGAAAGGAGTAGTGAAATAAAATATCCGACATGTTGAGAGAAAAGAAAAGAAAACAAAGAAGTGAATATATATGTATATATTAAAAATATTCATGTATATATAAAGGAAAAACTAAATAGAGTTAAACAAAGAAATTTTATATACATTAAGGATTAACTGGAAGTGGAAAAGAGTGGTAGCAGAGGCCAACAAATAAATATATGTAAAACATATAATAGGTTTTAAAAATTTAATATTATAAGAGGAAACACACACACACACACACACACACACACACACACACACACACACACACGAAAAGAGGAAAACACCACAGACATGAAAAGCTGAAGGTAGAGGGAGAGGTTTATAGTAACCATAAAAGTTGTGACTGAATATACACATATACATATACATCCTTAAGCAAAATCAAAACCCTTGAATCAATAATAAAGTACAATAGATTGACCCAGGTAACCAAAGAAATACAAAATTATATATACTGGAACAAAACTAACAAAATATAGCACAGACTGGAAACAAATCAAAAGCATGGAGCCAATTCAGGAATAAAGCAATGAAAATGAAACTAACAACTATGTTGAGAAGAAAGAAAAGGAAAGAGAATAGGTTCGTAAAGGTAAATAGAGGCAGATAAGCGAGATTTATACACTTGAAGGGTTAACTGCAAGGGGAAAAGAACAGTAGGAAAAACAAACAAAATAATAGAGAAAAAATAATAATAGTCTAAAAAATAAAAATTAAAAAAACAGTGATAGAGAGAGAGGCAAAAGACAAACTCCACAGCACTGTAAAAGCCCAACATCAAGGAAGAAATATATAACAATAAAAATGACAACAAAAGAAAACTCAAAAACTTAATTAGATTTCATTAACAAAGAAAGCAACAACTAAAACAGAGGCAAAGAAGAAAGAACAGAAATCCAAAAGAATGTTCAGAATAAGTCAAAATATAAGAAAGATAAATATTTGTCTTGAGTGAATGCTATCAGAGTCCTTTCCCTCACTGGGAATCACAGTCCACCTACCCTCCCTAGGATGTTCTCCAGTACAATGCTGATCACTGCACCTGCTATGGAGATAGCTCAGATTTTAATCTGGACCTACTCCTATGTGTTCTTGACTTCATTGTCCACAGCTATTAGAACCAGTATGTTTTCCTTTGTGGGAGGTATCAATTATATTTTATATATTCCATGCTCACAGTCTGACTAGTTGACCATGTGGGTTTAAACTGCAGCTTGTACAGCTTGTGAGAAGTTTGGGTATGCTTCCTTAGCCACTTCCCCTGGGTTTCAAGTGTGGCTTTATTTCTACATTTGCATGCGGATTGACCACTAGGGTTTGCTTCTGAGGCTGAACTTGAGGACTTGGGTTTGCCCCCATTAGGTCCAGGTGTGGAGGTGGAGCAGCTGAGTCCTTTGCACTGTGTGTTCTGTATTCTCTCATCGCCTTGGGCAGGTTCACAGTACCAATCATGTTGGCATAACTCCATTCCCTGAGTTTTCCTTCCAGGAGCCACACACACACACATGGCAGGGAACTTTGGGCTCAGGTGACTTGGAGCATCTCCTTCTCTGCCTGCAGCTCTCATGATCCTTCCGTATCAATCTCCTGCCCTCATCATAGGTCCAGCACTGCCTTGGGACCCAAAACCTCAAGAGTGAGGTGTCCCTGCTCTTTATAACTGGATACATTTACTTTTACAACTCTTAACCTTTTCTCCCAAGGGTTATCTCCCTGTAGAAGGAAAACACTAAATAGACTGGAAATGAACTTTGATTTGTTCTGTTTAGTTCCTTCTGCACTCTAACCTATGTTCCTTTCTCTCTGTAGATCTCTTAACACTGACCTAGTGACCCACGTTTGCTCTCCTAAGCCACTGACTTAGCTTTGCAATTGCAAAGCTGTCAGGGAAGTTAGAGGCAGGAACTTGGGAATTTGTTCTATGGCTCAGGAAATGCAAACAGGGGTTCTGTATCAACCTAGAGGTGTGTGTTGGGGATGGAGAAGGGAGGGGGTTAAAAAGGTAAGGCATATAGGAATACTTATGTCTGATTCATGCTGATATTTGATTGAAAAGAGAAAAATTATGTAAAGCAATCATCCTTCAATAAAAAGTATATTACATAAACTTAAAATAAATAAATATATTTCACCATGTGGACTGAACCCACAAAGAGACATTTCAAAGGAAGATTTGAGCCCACAGAATAATCAGAAAGTGTAAAGTTAGGTTAGGTGAATTCAGATGGCTGTTTAGGTCCCTTGATTAATAGTGCCAAGGTCACAGATTTGATCATACAGCATGGACGGCAATGCCTGAATTACTCCACCTACCAGGAAGGTGGGGTACAAAATCTCTCTACAGGAGAGCTGTCCTTTCTGGTTGTCTGGGATAAATCATTTTCCCTCTCCTCTGTTGTCACCTCCTCTCTACAATATCAGTGTCCCCAGTCTGACATTCAAGTTGGACATGTAGGTAAGCATGTCTTCATCTTGGTCACTTCCTGACATCTGAAGGTGATTCAGAAACCATTTTAGGTCAAGGAGTCTCTAGATGCTAGAAGTGAAAGGGTTGGAATAAGAAAGCTAACCTAAAGTGTAGCCCAGCAGTGTCTGAGTTCCATTTGCTTCTAGTAACTGGCCACCTTACTTCAACACAGACAGGTTGAAGGCCCAACAAGCCCCAAGGCTGTGCACTAACACAAGGATATTTTGTTCCTAACAGGAAGGCCCTAAACTCAAGCTCAGCCTCTTAAAGCATAGTTAATTGCCTGAAAAAACAAACAAACAAACACTCCTAGCTACAACTAAGCATAGACATTTACAAATGCCAGTTCAACCCCAATTTCATTCAGTTTTTTGGAGAAGACCAGTGTAGCAGACAACCCTTTCCTCTGATGAGTCTCCAGTGCTAATGGCAGTTACGAGTAGATCTGCTGCACCTAAGACCAAATGTAAATGTATGCCAATTAGAACAGCAAGAATCAGCCATAGTCTCAGGAAAAGATTTGCATGAGGCTAGCGAATAGTTATAATCCAATAAACACATTTTCTACCCAAGCTTCCAAATCTGTAAACTGCTCTCATAATAGCCCAAATAAAATGAACTACACAAGCACCACCCAAGGGATACAACTTTGACAGAGAAGCTACTGATTCCCCAGATGACAGAGATTCTTTGCCCAGATGGAGTTTCCCCTTCTGAAAGATCTTATTTCAGCCCACAGTAGGCCCTTTATGGCATTCACAGGTTGTGGCTTAAAAGCCCAACAACACTTGGTTTGTTCTGGTTGACTCCTAAAGTCCTTCACACCTTCTTCCCAGTACAAACACACACATCAACACAACAGTTATTTTGAGCTTGTTTATGTACCTTAAAGTCATCCCAGATTTTTGGAACACTGTACTGAGTTATCGTCAGTCATTCTGTTCAATTTCAAGTCATGGACAGGGGCACTGTTGAAATATATTCATCAGTCTCCCACTGTCTGTGGATGCCTTATGCCTCCTCTTCTGGTTGCTCCAAATCTCAGTCCCACTGCCGTCGTGTTAGCAACTATAAGGGGCCAGAAACACACACACAAACACACACACATACACACAGGCAAAACTAGCACATGCATGTAAACGAACACATGCAGGGCACAGGGACACAACACAAACAGGAAACAGGTGTTTCAGTAGTTGAAAATGCCTGTTCCCAGATATGTGGGAGATGGAATCACTAGGCACCACATTCTGCCCTTTTGGTATCCCTTTCCATTTCTTCCCCTGGCCCTCCAGTATTATCCTGAGCCAGCCTGAAGCTGCTCCCAGCTTTCTCTGTGCAATGGTGGTGAAAGGCCCTGTGGTGAATGCAGAAATTCAGAGAGGAACAAAACCTCAGCACAAATATTCAATGGTACACCCTAATACCAAAACCATTAAAACAAAGTCACAAAAAATGAAAAGTACAGGCCAATGACACTGATGAACACAGATACGAAAATCCTCAACAAAATGCTAGCAAACCGAATGCAACAAAAGAGTAAAAAGATCATACATCATAACCAAGTGGACTTTATCCCAGTAATGCAAGGATTCTTCAGTATTCACAAATCAGCAAATGGGATACACCATATTAACACATTGAAATATAAAAACCATATGATTTTCTCAATGATGCAGAGGGAGCCTTTGACAAAATTCAACATGTGTTTATGACAAAAACCCTCCAGAAAGCAGGCATAGAAAGCACATACCTGAACATAATAAAAGCCATATATGAGAGTAGTGTAGAAGATGGCGGGGGAATAGGACGGGGGAGACCACTTTCTCTCCTACAAATTCATCAAAAGAATAATTGAACGCAGAGCAAACTTCACAAAACAACTTCAGATCGCTAGCTGAGGTCATCAGGCGCCCAGAAAAGCAACCCATTGTCTTTGAAAGGAGGTAGGACAAAATATAAAAGATAAAAAGAGAGACAAGAGAGCTAAGGACAGAGATCTGTCCCGGGAAGGGAGTCTTAATAGAGGACATTTCCAAACACCAGGAAACCCTCGCACTGGTGGGTTTGGGGGAAGTTTTCAAATCTCGGAGGCAACCTGACTGGGAGGGGAACAATAAATAAAACCCACAGATTATGTGCCTAAAAGCAACTCCCAGCAGAAAAGTACCCCAGACGTCCGCATCCACCACCAGCAAGTGGGGGCAGAATGGAGAGGAGCGGGCAGCATTGCTTAGGGTAAGGACCAGGACTGAGTGCCCTGAGGACAATTGAAGGGAGCTTTTGTGAGTTACCAACTTAAACTGTGGGACAGCAAAAGAGAGAGAGAATATTAACCGGCCCAAACACACTGCCGGCCATTCACAGAACAAAGGGACCGAGCAAGTCCAGAGAAGAGCTCACAGACTGTGGACCGGCCCAGCCCTCCCGGAGGCAGGAGACAGGGGGGGAGGGGAAAGGGGACAGGCTCGGCCCCAAGGACTGCATCCCCTACCCCACTGCAAACAGGCCTCCAGTTTCTAATCAAAGACCTCCTGTGATTCTGGATGGTCAACATCCGCAGGGAGGGTTGCGGCAAGACACAGGGCGCAGGCACCCGACCGGTGCGGGTGGGGACTGGGGCTGGGGACGCGGAGGGCAGAAGACGCACGCAGCCGACTGGCGCCGGTGGAAACTGAGACTGGGACCACGGAGGGGAGAAGGCGCGCCGCACCTGGGAAGAGTGCGCCCGTCAAGCTCCTGGCTGCCTGGACCGCCCAGACAAGGAAGACACAAAAAGCAGGTGCAGCTTTTTGTTCTGCGCTTTTGTGGAACACCCGAGGGCTGGATCCACGTGCAGCGCAGGGCAGGCTCCATATAGAACAGCCGGGAGCCTGAGCAGCATAGACGGGGAAAGCAACGCCAGCCCCTCCACAGCACAACAGAACTAGCAACCTGAATAAGAGACCACCTCCACCCACATGTGTCAGGGTGGAAGTTAGGCACTGAAGAGACTGGCAAACAGAAGCCAAATAAACAAAGACAACCGCTGCAGAAGGGACCGGTGCAACAGATTAAAATCCCTGTAGAAAACACCGACTATACCAGAAGGGGCCTGTAGATATCGAGAAGTGTAAGCTGGAACGAGGAGCTATCTGAAACTGAACTGAAACCACCCTGACTGCAACAGATCCAGAGAAATTCCTAAATATAATTTTACTTTTTTTTTTTTTTTTTTTTAAGAAAAAAATTATTTTCTTTTTTATTTTTTCTCTTTTATTTTCTTTTAAAATTCCCTATTACTCCTCCATTACTCCTTAACTTTCATTTCCATAGATTTTTATGATTTTTTTAATTAGGAAAGAATTTTTTTCTTTTTCTCTTCTACTTCCTATTTTTCTTTTTCTCTTATTTCCTTTTAAAGTCCTCTATTACTCCTCTACTACTCCTCAATTTTCATTTTCATTACACTATAACCTTACATACAAAAAAAGAGAAGCCCTATTTTTAAACCAAACTTCATATATATTTCTAAACTTTTTCGTGTGTGTTTTGGTTTTTGTTTTTAATATAGTATTTTTAAGAGTCTAACCTTTACTCTAGATTTTTAATCTTTGTTTTTCAGTATATGATACAAATTGTGGATATTTAAGAATCCAATATTCAGTTTCCATTTTTATTCAGTAGTATGTTGATTACTCTCTCCCAATCATGACTCTCCGTTTCCTACCTCAGAACACCTCTATTTCTTCCTTTCCCCTTCTCTTCCCAATCCAATTCTGTGAATCTTTGTGGGTGTCTGGGCTATGGAGAACACGCTGGGAACAGACAACTGCGTAGATCTGTCTCTCTCCTCTTGAGTCCCCCTTTTTCTCCTCCTGCTCATCTCTATCTCCCTCCTCCCTCTCCTTTTCTTCATGTAACTCTGTGAACCTCTCTGGGTGTCCCTCACGGGGGAGAATCCTTTCACGATTAACCTAGAAGTTTTATTATCAGTGCTGTATAGTTGGAGAAGTCTTGAGACTACTGGAAGAATAAAACTGAAATCCAGAGGCAGGAGACTTAAGCCCAAAACCAGTGAACACCAGAAAACTCCTGACTACATGGAACTTTAAGTAATAAGAGACAGTCCAAAGCCTCCATACCTACACTGAAATCAACAACCACCCAAGAGCCAATAAGTTTTAGAGCAAGACATACCACGCAAATTCTCCAGCAATGCAGGAACATAGCCCTGAACATCAACATACAGGCTGTCCAAGGTCACACCTAACACATAGGCCTTTCTCAAAACTCACTACTGGGCACTCCATTGCACTCCAGAGAGAAGAAATCTAGTTCCATGCACCAGAACACCGATGCAAGCTTCCCTACCCAGGAAACCTTGACAACCAATCGTCCAAACCCACCCACTGGGTAAAACCTCCACAATAAAAAGGAACCACAGATCACCAGAATACAGAAAGCCCACTCCAGACACAGCAATCTAAACAAGATGAAAAGGCAGAGAAATACCCAACAGGTAAAGGAACATAAAAAATGCCCACTAAGTCAAACAAAAGAGAAGGAGATAGGGTATCTACCTGAAAAAGAATTTAGAATAATGATAATAAAAATGATCCAAATTCTTGAAAACAAAATGGAGTTGCAGATAAATAGCCTGGAGACAAAGATTGAGAAGATGCAAGAAATGTTTAATAAAGACCTAGAAGAAATAAAAAAGAGTCTCTTAAAAATGAATAATGCAATGAATGAGATCAAAAACACTCTAGAGGGAACCAAGAGTAGAATAATGGAGACAGAAGATAGGATAAGTGAGGTAGAAGATAAAATGGTGGAAATAAATGAAGCAGAGAGGAAAAAAGAAAAAAAGAATCAAAAGAAATGAGGACAACCTCAGGGAACTCTGGGACAATGTGAAATGCCCCAACATTTGAATCATAGGAGTCCCAGAAGAAGAAGACAAAAAGGAAGGCCATGGGAAAATACTCGAGTAATAGCTGAAAACTTCCCTAAAATGGAAAGGAAATAGCCACCCAAGTCAGGAACCAGAGAATTCCAACAGATAAACCCAAGGGTGAACACCCAAGACACATATTATTCAAATTAACAAAGATCAAACACAAAGAACAAATATTAAAAGCAGCAAGGGAGAAACAACAAATAACACACAAAGGGATTCCCATAAGGATAACAGCTGATCTATCAATAGAAACCCTCCAGGCCAGAAGGGAATGGCAAGACATACTGAAAGTAATGAAAGAGAATAACCTACAACCTAGATTACTGTACCCAGCAAGGATCTCATTCAGATACGAAGGAGAATTCAAAAGCTTTACAGACAAGCAAAAGCTGAGAGGATTCAGCACCACCAAACCAGCTCTTCAACAAATGCTAAAGGATCTTCTCTAGACAGGAAACACAGAAAGGTTGTATAAACGTGAACCCAAAACAACAAAGTAAATGGCAACGGGACCATACCTATCAATAATTACCTTAAATGTAAATGGGTTGAATGCCCCAACCAAAGACAAAGACTGGCTGAATGGATACAAAAACAAGACCCCTATATATGCTGTCTACAAGAGACCCACCTCAAAACAAGGGACACATACAGACTAAAAGTGAAGGGCTGGAAAAAAATATTTCACGCAAATGGAGACCAAAAGAAAGCAGGAGTCGCAATACTCATATCAGATAAAATAGACTTTCAAATAAAGGCTGTGAAAAGAGACAAAGAAGGACACTACATAATGATCAAAGGATCAATCCAAGAAGAAGATACAACAATTATAAATATATATGCACCCAACATAGGAGCACCGCAATATGTACGGCAAACACTAACGAGTATGAAAGAGGAAATTAATAGTAACACAATAATAGTGGGAGACTTTAATACCCCACTCACAACTATGGATAGATCAACTAAACAGAAAATTAACAAGGAAACACAAACTTTAAATGACACAATGGACCAGCTAGACCTAATTGATATCTATAGGACATTTCACCCCAAAACAATCAACTTCACCTTTTTCTCAAGTGCACACGGAACCTTCTCCAGAATAGATCACATCCTGGGCCATAAATCTAGTCTTGGTAAATTCAAAAAAATTGAAAGCATTCCAGTCATCTTTTCTGACCACAGTGCAGTAAGATTAGATCTCAATTACAGGAAAAAAATTATTAAAAACTCAAACATATGGAGGCTAAATAACACACTTCTGAATAACCAACAAATCATAGAAGAAATAAAAAAAAATCAATATGCATAGAAATGAATGAAAATGAAAACACAACAACCCAAAACCTATGGGACACTGTAAAAGCAGTGCTAAGGGGAAGGTTCACAGCATTACAGGCTTACCTCAAGAAACAAGAAAAAAGTCAAATAAATAACCTAGCTCTACACCTAAAGCCACTAGAGAAGGAAGAAATGAAGAACCCCAGGGTTAGTAGAAGGAAAGAAATCTTAAAAATTAGGGCAGAAATAAATGCAAAAGAAACTAAAGAGACCATAGCAAAAATCAACAAAGCTAAAAGCGGGTTTTTTGAAAAAATAAACAAAACTGACAAACCATTAGCAGGACTCATTAAGAAACAAAGGGAGAAGAACCAAATTAACAAAATTAGAAATGAAAATGGAGAGATCACAACAGACAATACTGAAATACAAAGGATCACAAGAGACTATTACCAGCAGCTCTATGCCAATAAAATGGACAACTTGGAAGAAATGGACAAATTCTTAGAAAAGTATAACTTTCCAAAACTGAGCCAGGAAGAAGTAGAAGATCTTAACAGACCCATCACAAGCAAGGAAATCAAAACTGTAATCAGAAATCTTCCAGCAAACAAAAGCCTAGGACCACATGGCTTCACAGCTGAATTCTACCAAAAATTTAGAGAAGAGCTAACACCTATCTTACTCAAACTCTTCCAGAAAATTGCAGAAGAAGGTAAACTGCCAAACTCCTTCTATGAGGCCACCATCACCCTAATTCCAAAACTAGACAAAGATGCCACACACACACACAAAAAACTACAGGCCAATATCACTGATGAACATAGATGCAAAAATCCTTAACAAAATTCTAGCAAACAGAATCCAACAACATATTAAAAAGATCATACACCATGACCAAGTGGGCTTTATCCCAGGAATGCAAGGATTCTTTAATATCCACAAATCATCAATGTAATACACCACATAACAAATTGAAGATAAAAACCTATGATTATCTCAATAGATGCAGAGAAAGCTTTGACAATCACATCCATTTGATGTAAGTTAAAACTCTCCAGAAGCAGGAATAGAAGGAACATACGCTCAACATAATAAAGAAGCTATATTGACAAACCACAGTAAGTCATTCCCTCAATGGTAAAATTGAAAGCAATTTCCCCTAAAATCAGGAACAAGACAAGGGTGTCCACTCTCACCACTACTATTCAACATAGTTTTGGAGGTTTTGGCCACAGCAATCAGAGCAGAAAAAGAAGTAAAAGGAATCCAGATAGGAAAAGAAGAAGTGAAACTCTCACTGTTTGCAGATGACATGATCCTCTATATAGAAAACCCTAAAGACTCTAACAGAAAATTACTAGAACTAATCAATGAATATAGTAAAGTTGCAGGATATAAAATTAACACACAGAAATCCCTTGCATTCCTATATACTAACAATGAAAAAACAGAAAGAGAAATTAAGGAAACAATACCATTCACCATTGCAACAAAAAGAATAAAATACTTAGGAGTATATCTACCTAAAGAAACAAAAGACCTATACATAGAAAACTATAAAACACTGATGAAAGAAATCAAAGAGGACACAAATAGATGGAGAAATACACCGTGTTCATGGATTGGAAGAAGCAATATTGTCAAAATGACTATACTACCCAAAGCAATCTATAGATTCAATGCAATCCCTATCAAGCTACCAACGGTATTCTTCACAGAACTAGACCAAATAATTTCACAATTTGTATGGAGATACAAAAAACCTCGAATAGCCAAAGCAATCTTGAGAAAGAAGAATGGAACTGGAGGAATCAACCTGCCTGACTTCAGGCTCTACTACAAAGCCACAGTCATCAAGACAGTATGGTACTGGCATAAAGACAGAAATATAGATCAATGGAACAAAATAGAAAGCCCAGAGATAAATCCACGTACCTATGGACACCTTATCTTCGAAAAAGGAGGCAAGAATATACAATGGAAAAAAGACAACCTCTTTAACAAGTGGTGCTGGAAAAATTGGTCAACCACTTGTAAAAGAATGAAACTAGAACACTTTCTCCCATCCAAGTACTAACCAGGCCCGACCCTGCTTAGCTTCCGAGATCAGACAAGACTGGGCGTGTTCAGGGTGGTATGGCCGTAGACTAGAACACTTTCTAACACCATACACAAAAATAAACTCAAAATGGATTAAAGATCTAAATGTAAGACCAGAAACTATAAAACTCCTAGAGGAGAACACAGGCAAAACACTCTCCGACATAAATCACAGCAAGATCCTCTATGACCCACCTCCCAGAATATTGGAAATAAAAGCAAAACTAAACAAATGGGACCTAATGAAACGTAAAAGCTTTTGCACTACAAAGGAAACTATAAGTAAGGTGAAAAGACAGCCCTCAGATTGGGAGAAAATAATAGCAAATGAAGAAACAGACGAAGGATTAATCTCAAAATATACAAGCAACTCCTGCAGCTCAATTCCAGAAAAATAAATGACCCAATCAAAAAATGGGCCAAAGAACTAAACAGACATTTCTCCAAAGAAGACATACAGATGGCTAACAAACACATGAAAAGATGCTCAACATCACTCATTATCAGAGAAATGCAAATCAAAACCACAATGAGGTACCATCACACGCCAGTCAGGATGGCTGCTATCCAAAAGTCTACAAGCAATAAATGCTGGAGAGGGTGTGGAGAAAAGGGAAACCTCTTACACTGTTGGTGGGAATGCAAACTAGTACAGCCACTATGGAGAACAGTGTGGAGATTCCTTAAAAAACTGGAAATAGAACTGCCATATGACCCAGCAATCCCACTCCTGGGCATACACACCGAGGAAACCAGATCTGAAGAGACACGTGCACC